>NW_016806642.1:10298283-10357607 GCF_001698545.2 Rhinopithecus bieti | reverse complement strand
CTTTAAGAATGTTGAATATTGGCCCCCACTCTCTTCCAGCTTGGAGAGTTTCTGCCGAGAGATCTGCTGTTAGTCTGATGGGCTTCCCTTTGTGGGTTACCCGACCTTTCTCTCTGGCTGCCCTTAACATTTTTTCCTTCATTTCAACCTCGGTGAATCTGACAATTACGTGTCTTGGAGTTGATCTTCTCGAGGAGTATCTTTGTGGCATTCTCTGTATTTCCTGAATTTGAATGTTGGCCTGCTTTACTAGGTTGGGGAAGTTCTCCTGGATGATACCCTGCAGAGTGTTTTCCAACTTGGTTCCATTTTCCCTGTCACTTTCAGGCACACCAATCAGACGTAGATTTAGTCTTTTCACATAATCCCATATTTCTTGGAGGCTTTGTTCATTTCTTTTTACTCTTTTTTCTCTGCATTTCTCTTCTCATTTCATTTCATTCATTTGATCTTTAATCACTGATACTCTTTCTTCCAGTTGATTGAGTTGGTTACTGAAGGCTGTGCATTTGTCATGTAGTTCTCGTGTCGTGGTTTTCATCTCTATCAGTTCTTTTAAGGTCTTCTCTGCATTGATTATTCTAGTTTTCCATTCATCCATTTTTTTTCAAGATTTTTAGTTTCTTTGCGCTGGTTATGTAGTTCCTCCTTTAGCTCTGAGAAGTTTGATCAATTGAAGCCTTCTTCTCTCAACTCATCAAAGTCATTCTCCGTCCAGCTTTGTTCTGTTTCTGGCAATGAGCTGCGTTCCTTTGGAGGGGGAGATGTGCTCTGATTTTTTGAATTTCCAGCTTTTCTGCACTGCTTTTTCCCCGTCTTTTTGGTTTTATCTCCCTTTGGTCTTTGATGATGGTGACATACTGATGGGGTTTTGGTGTGGGTGTCCTTTCTGTTTGTTAGTTTTCCTTATAACAGTCAGGACCCTCAGCTGTAGGTCTGTTGGGGTTTGCTTGAGGTCCACTCCAGACCCTATTTCCTGGGTATCAGCAGCGGAGGCTGCAGAAGATAGAATATTGCCGAACAGCGAGTGTTGCTGTCTGATTCTTGCTCTGGAAGCTTCGTCTTAGGGTGTACCCAGCCATGTGAGGTGTGATGTGTCGGTCTGCACCTAGTGGGGGATGTCTCCCAGTTAGGCTACTCAGGGGTCAGGGACCCACTTGAGCAGGCACTCTGTCCGTTCTCAGATCTCAACCTCTGTGGGGAGAACCACTGCTCTCTTCAAAGCTGTCAGACAGGGACTTTTACATGTGCAGAGGTTTCTGCTGCTTTTTCTTTAGCTATGCCTTGTCCCCAGAGGTGGAGTCTACAGAGGCAGGCAGGCCTCCTTGAGCTGCAGTGGGCTCCACCCAATTTGAGCTTCCTGGCAGCTTTGTTTATCTACTTAAGCCTCAGCAATGGCGGGTGCCCCTCCCCCAGCATGGCTGCCGCCTTGCAGTTAGATCTCCGACTGCTGTGCTGGCAATGAGGGAGGCTCCATGGGTGTGGGACCCTCCCGGCCAGGTGTGGGATATAATCTCCTGGTGTGCCGTTTGCTAAGACCCTTGGTAAAGTGCAGTATTAGGGTGGGAGTTACCCGATTTTCCAGGTGTTGTGTGTCTCAATTTCCCTTGGCTAGGAAAAGGAATTCCCTTCCCCCTTGCGCTTCCTAGGTGAGGCAATGCCTTGCCCTGCTTCAGCTCTCGCTGGTTGGGCTGCACCTGTGGACCAGCATCAGCTCTCCGACATGCCCCAGTGAGATGAACCTGGTACCTCAGTTGAAAATGCAGAAATCACCCATCTTCTGTGTCGCTCATGCTGGGAGCTGGAGGCTGGAGCTGTTCCTATTTGGCCATCTTGGGCGCCACCCACAGATCTACTTTTGACCATATATTGAGGATTCCCTGCCACCTTCCACTGCCAGTGGAACTGGGGAATAAAACAACAAAGATTGAAGATGTATTGGAGCAAAGAGTGGAAACATCTTAAGACAGCAATGAAGGGGAGTCTCATGAAATCATCTGTGTTGCAAATCTAGAGAGGTATGATGTACTGCAGTGGAGTAACTGGCTGGATAGAATTCACCTAGAAGGAGATATTCAGGGAAAAACAAAACAAACAAAAAACGCTCAAACTATTACACTAGGCTATATGTATATATATATACACACACATATATATTTTTTCTTTTCTCTTTCTATTTTCCTTTTCCATGTTATGTGTTTCAAATTTACAAATAAAATGGTAAAAAAAAAAAAAAAAAAAAAAAAAAAAAGCCCTTGGGGAAAACTGTAAAACTTGTCACTTTAGTCTCCACACCCTTGCAGCCTTCTTCAGCCTTCCAGAAAGCCCTCTCTTGTACCATGTCAGTTCCTGGAATTTTCTTCTCTCTCTAGTTCTCATAGATGAAGTAGTTCCCAACCACACTCTATGAATTTTGCTGTTTGTTGAAGAGGAATGCCAGACACCTAAAAAGGGTTGGCACTTGCAACTCGGCATTCTCAAAGCTCTCTATAGAGCTAAAAGTGCTCTGCTACAGGGCTTTTTCGATTACATCCTTAATGTCCACTAATGTATTTTCCCCACTAGACCCCTGAATGTTATGGGTAGGTATAGCGCATGTCTCTCTCTGGATCTGAGCCCTTAGCAATCAGCTGGACACAGAGTAGGTGCTGGCTAAACCTGTGCTAAATGCATATGTGAATGCATGATGCATAAGTGACTGTGATTGCTTCCCTATCGAAATGCACAGAAGAATGACAGATGTGTGTGGTGAGAACTAGAATGGGAGGAGGTTGGTCGCTTGTTTAAAAATGAAACTGAACAGGCTGAGAAGCTTACTCACACATCTGCTTCCCTTCAGTGTCCTCTGGGGAGGAAGGGGAGGGAGAGGGGGAATTGGGAGCCTAGGAGGGCTGACAAGGTGCCCTCTTCAACACTGAGTCAGCAACACCCAGCCCTGTGGACACAGGAAGATCCTGATTTCAGGGGCTGAGTCACATGAATAACTGGAATAGTTGTTTAGATCATAATGAATTCCCAGAACCTTTCCAAGCCAACCAGCAGGCACAGGCTCTCTCCCTACCCTCAGCACTTTCCAGCTTTGTGACTTAGCAGAAAGAAAGAGGCCGAGCCTTGGTCCTGGGGGAGGACAGGCTGCAAGGGAGTAGGGCACAGAGTTCCTCACCACTTCCATTGCCAAGCACTGCATGTTGTTTCTGGACCTTTTTGTATTTCAAGGAAGATGTTGAAAGAGACTGGCATTTCAGGGATGAATCCTGCACAGACTGCACAGCTGTTGTGCTGCTGGGCAAATGTATGGGCCAGGGCCCTGGCACCTCACAGTGAGTAGTTAGGGTGTCAGTGATATTAAATGCCCTGGGAGTCCAGGCAAGTATCCTCTGTGAAATGTCATTAGAGTTCTGTGTACCTTGGATGAAACATGATATCTAAACTCTAGCCCTAGAAGAAACTGTATGGGAGAGGGGGACGGCTAGCCTCCAAGGGGTTGGGGAATGATGCATGAGTCTACAGGTCGCATCTTCTAAGCTGCAAGTCAAGAGCTCAGCATCTCCCAGAAATGCCTGTTCTGAGCTCCACAGAAGTCCTACATCAGTGCCTTGTCCAAAATATCGGCTCGGTTCAAAGTTTATGTCTCAGTGTTTCCTTCCTGGGAGTATCCAAAGAAGATCTCAGCCTTCTATGATTTTGTTCTCCCCTCCTTGGTATCACATCCACTGTGGATGTCTCACCCAGGCCAGTGAACAGACCCTATTGCCACATTATTCATGTTTATGCTTGCTCTAGGGCAATGGTTATCAAGCTTGAGCACACATCAGAATCATCTGGAAGACTTATTAACACAGATTTCTGGGTCCCAATCCCAGAGTTTCTGATTTAGTAGGTCTGGGATAGGTACTATCCTAATAGTACCCAGGAGATGCTGATGCTGCTGGCTCCAGGATCACACTTTGAGAACCACTGCTCTAAAGCAATGTTCATGAGTATTTTTAGATCAAAGACCCATTGGAGAATCTGTTGAAAAGCTTTTCTACCACTTCCCAGTAAACAATCACAAATGCTAAAAAATCATTAAAATTTCTTTACAATTTCAGAGTTCACTAGATTTGCAAAATTCATCCATAACTTCTGGGTTAAAATAAAACTCCTGATTCTGGTCCAAACCAGAATAAGTGGGATGAAGATTCATAAGGTACAGGAAAGCGGATTTTATCACTGACAGCAGAGGAACTGATTGAGCAAAGTAAGCATTTGTTTTGTAAAACTAGACTACCTGGTTTCAAATTCTGGCTCTGCCATTTGCCAGCTGTGCAGAATTTTTTGCATATGTAGACTTGGATTGACAATAGAACCTACTTAGTTCATACATGCAAAGTGCATAGAATAGAGTCTGGTGCATAGTATAAAAGCAATAATTGTTCCCAATTTCTTTAGCTTGGTAGACTCCTATTGAGTCAACTTGCTGATATATTCCAGGATTTCTCTACGTCATCCCAACATCCATAGATCTAGTTTAGGTTCTATGTCTAGTCTACTATATGGCAATATCCTCCCAATTGTTCCCTTTATTCTGATTTCTCCCCTTCTCAGTGCGTCCTCCAGACAGGTTCCAGAGTGACCCTTCTAAAACCTGTCTGCTATAGTTTGGATGTCTGTCCCCAGAAACCTGTTAAAATATGATCCTCAATGTTGGAGGTCAATGTTGGAGGTGGGGCCTAATGGTAGGTGTTTGGGTCAGGGAGGTGGATAGCTCATGAATAAATTAATGCCCTCTAGCATGGAGAGAGGTGAATGAGTTTTGCTCTGTTACTACTGCTCTGAACTGGTTGTTTAAAAGCATTTGCTCACTGCCCTCTTGCTGTCTCTGCCTTCCACTCTTGCAATTTGATCTCTGCACACGTAGGCTCCTCCTTGCCTTTCACCATGAATAGAAGCAGCCTGAGGCTTTCACCAGGTGTCCAGTCTTCCAGCCAACAGAATCATAAACCAAATAAACCTTTTTTGTTTGTTTTTTAAGAAATTTCGCAGTCTCAGGTACTCCTTTATAGCAACACAAATGGACTAAAACAGCATCTCATTTTGTTGACCTTCTGCATGAATCCTTCCACAGGTCCGCGATCAATTAGGAGAAAGTCTGGGCTCTTGAGCAAATTATATGAGGCCTGCCTGGACTGGGCCCTGCCTCCACTCAAATTGCTTTGTTCGCTGTGATCCTTTTTCTCCCTTCTGTTTCTTGTCTGGAAGTGCAGGATGGTTCTAGGTGCATTGTGCTTGCCTTCTCTAACACATAAGTTTACTCTGCCCTAAATGTCCTTTAGCCCTCTTTAAGGCAGACTTCTACAGGATATTTTTCAAGGCCCAAGCTGAGTGTTTTCTCTGCACTTTGTTTGAATCTCCAGATAGAACTGGTCTCTCCCTTCTTTGTGACCTACCATGCCTTTCATAGTGTGCATAAGCCTGTGACAGACACTGTTAAATATTCCCCCAATATCCGCTCTCATCTTCTATACTATAAGTCCATTTTCCAGACTTCCTTGCAGATAAGGTTCTGGATGCAAATTAAGTTCCACCAACAGATACACACATACAGGATATGAAGCAAAGCAAAGTTTCTTGCTGCTTCAGGTATTTTCTATTGGTGAACAGAGTTGTGGAGACATTAATTTTTTTCTGCATCATATTCTAGTAACAAATCAACAGTTTTACAATCGTCAAGGGTTAGTTTTAATAGCAGCAGTAACAGCTTCCTATGCTGGATTTCTGATTCTTAGAATGCAAGTATGTGGTATGTTACAGATTCAAGAATCTAAAACTCAGTAGTTCAACAGTTTTGGGTGACTACATTCTCCCCTCCTGATGGAGTACAGGTAGTAGCTGTCTCTGGAAGTCCTTGCTAGAGGCTGTAATCCACACTTCCAGCCCTTGGGATGATTTTATAAACATCTAATTCCCCTATTAAAATCCTTTCTGCTTGAAATACCTAGAATAGCTCCCATTTCTTGAATTGAACACTGCATGATAGTACTTATTTCCCTCACCCTACTGGGAACTAGTAGGAGGCCGAGACTGCGACTAATTTATCTTGGTATTTTTAGTATTCAAAATTGTCAAAAGAGGCTTCTGGGAAATGAAGCCCTTATTCAAAATTGTCAAGAGAGACTTCTGGGAAATGAACCCCTTAAAGAAGTGGGCAGACCACTAACCTAAGTTGGAGAAGGGATTGTCAGTGGACTCAGGGCAGGTCATTTATCTTCATTCACCAAATGAAATTTGAGTACAGAGCTGCTTTCAGACCAACAAACCAACAAACATACACACCACCAGCAAAACAACAAGAAACAGGGGTTGAAGGAATGACTGGAACCAGCAGTGTCAGGTCTGAAACAGGAAGACTCAGACCCTGCTCCTCATGGTGGGAGCATGGTAAGGAGGTGCTGTTCTCCACAAGAGTCCAGGAGAGAAGGAGAGGGAAAACTCCACCTCCCCAAGGGGTAGCTCGCACCAGTTTATGAGTCTCTTCAGAAAAACTGTGAAGAATGGAGAAAACAAGTATGGGTGGGACTAGCACAGCCTCAGGGTCTGACGCACACATAGCTGGAGACCAGAGGGGTTGCTAAAAAGCATGCAGGAAAAAAATCCATGAGCTTTGGAAATCAGACAGACTTGTGATGAAATCCTAGATCTGTACAAATCACTTGGTTATCTGAGACAAATTCTCCAAACTCTGTAAGCCTCTATCCCTTCACTCATAAACTAAAGATTATAATCTTTTTCCAAAGGACTCTCATGAGGGTTGAAGGGGAAGATGTGTGAGACTAGGCCTAGTATAGGGAGGGCCTGGCACATTCTCAGACCTCGGCAAGTCCTCTTTCCTATCCTTATTCTCTGGATGTGCCTTAAACTCTGCCTGCTATTCTTTCTAGTCTTCCCACTTTGCTCTATAAAGTATTAATTTACTGCAAGGCACAGTGGCACATGCCTGTAGTCCCTGCCACTTGGGAGGCTGAGGTGGGAGGATGACTTAAGCCTAGGAGTTCCAGGCTGCACTGAGCTATGATTGCACCACTGCACTCCAGTCTGGGTGACAGAGCAAGACTCTGTCTTAAAAAATTTTAATTTAATATTTTATTTGGTTTTTTAGTTATTTTGTCTGAAGGTACGGCTCTGAAGTTTCTGTGAAAGGTAACTTCTCTGTCCATTCATTTGTCTGAAAAGGTTTGGGGCAGGAAGTAAGATTCCCGGAAGTTTTTAAGCACAGAGAGGATGGGAGGTAGGAGGGAGCTGTTCCAGGAAGATTGCTCCTGCCAGCTGGAGAGAGAGTGCATAAGTTGTCCTCGCAGTCTCTCTGTGTTCATGTAGTCTATGCTCATCAGTGGGGCTATTAGCATTTGAGTCTAAGCCAGTCTTTCTGTGGCATCCTGCAGGACTCTGGGTTTAATGCAACTTCTCCTTCCATTGTGCCCTTTGTAATCTATGCCTTTTTATTTTTGTGAATTTCTCCACAAAATGAACTAGATTTCTACTTAGTGAGAGAAATAGCTGTCTCAGATATCTCACTGGCCTTTTCAACACAATATTGTTGTATTTCCTCAGAGTAGAGAATACCAAAATTCTATGGAAAAGGCCTAAGCCCTAAAACACTAGGAGGACAATGCATTTTTTTTTTTCAATGAGACTATGATATTCAAGGGTCCCTTAGCCCCTTCTACAAAGCCAGTTGTTGAGCTAGTCCAGGATGGGTAGGACTCAGGGAATGAGCCCCACAGGAATTGAAAGCATGAAGAAGTAGCCCCTGGGAGGATTGTAGTGATGACACATATAAAACCTCAGTTACATCAACCACAGAGCAACGTCAAGAGATGGCCCCAATACCTGTTTGAGGGTGGAAATTAGAATGAGGAGGAAAACCACCATGACAGGGCATCCATTACATGCACAGCATTGTATGGCAGGGCCTTTTGTAGCTCATGCAGACTGGGCATGAAACAGTTAAGCTGTCAAATCCTGAGCTTCTGCAGCCAGTGGGAATATTTGATGTTACTGCACAGGAAGCATATCCTAGAGTGAATAATTCCTGCACAGCAGGGGGTCTTTTTTCAGGTTGAACCCTGTCTGGAAGCTGCTCTTTTCTTGTCAGAGAGCCAGGGGCAATAGCTATCACCGAGTCTCCCAACCCTGCCCTTCCCCCACCAAGAACACAGCAAAGGCAGCTCAGCTCCCATGGAAACTCATGGGAAAGAGTAGAGATCAAGAGAGCTACTACTAAGCTTTGTGCACAATGGAGGGAAATAAACCTTCTTGTTAGCTGTTGATGATCATCTGTATCTTAAGCCCCTGCGGACAGAGAGACTGGGAATTCTCTACCATTGTTTTAAAAAACAACACACATTTTTAAATGACCATTTTTTTTGTTGTTGGTGGTGGTGGTTTTTTTTTTTTTTTTTTTTTTCCTATCTGAGCAAGATATAAACTAGGAGGTACTCAGAAAGGGATGAGGGCGGTGGGAAAAAACAGGATGTCCAAAGAAGAGAAGCCTCAGATCAGAGGGTTCCTGAATCCCTGGTAAGAGACTGGTACCACAGCAGGTAGTATTGGGGTGTGGTATTATTGGAGTGTGTTAGGCGTGTTTATGTATAATAAGTCTCTTTCAAAAAATGTATTTAAGGCTCATGCCTGTAATCCCAGCATTTTGGGAGGCCGAGGCAGGTGAATCACTTGAGGTCAGGAGTTCAAGACCAGCCTGGACAACACAGTGAAACACTGTCTCTACTAAAAATACAAAAATTAGCTGAGCATGCTAATTTTTAATTAATTTGAATAGGTGGCACACCTGTAGTCCCAGCTACTGGGGAGGCTGAGGCAGGAGAATCGCTTGGACCTGGGAGGCAGAGGTTGTGATCTTGGCAGTGAGTCGAGATCATGCCATTACACTCCAACCTGGGTGACGAGAACAAAACTCCATCTCAAAAAAAAGAATAAAGAAAAGAAAGAAAAAAGTAAAGTATATATATTGTATGTACAAAAGGGAAGAAGAGAGAAAATAGGAAATAATAAGCAAGACACCACTCCAGATATTTTACATGACTATCTGGCATTGAAGGGATTCTAATCCTTCTTACATTTGTTAAAGAAGAGTGTTTCAGTTATTTTTTATAGAAATACTAGGAGATAGGTTCACTAGGGCCACTTTACAGACAAGTTACCTTAAAGCTCAGGAACATTAACTGAGGTGCCCTAGGTGACATAATTTATCAAGTAGTGGAGCTTGAATTCATATCCAGATATACCTGATCATTTCCAAACTTGTGCCCTATCTACTAAATCATGTGTACCTCCTTTATATGTGTTCTAATTTGTAGAATATCCTCTTTGAGAAATGGAAGCAAATTCCAAAGGGAAGAGCTAGAATCAATAATAATAATAAAATGAAACTACCAAATATAGATAAAAGGGACAAAATATTTGAAGAAGCAAAGAAGAAATGTAGATGGCAAACAAGCACTGAAAGGATGTCCAACATCATTATTCACTAGAAAAACACCAGTTAAAATCACAATGAAATACCTCTGCATACCTGCTAAAATGGCTAACAATAGAAAGACTAATTATATCAAGTGTTGGTGAGGATACAGAGCAACTGGAACTCTCAAACACTCCTGGTGAAAAATGTAAAAAAAACAACCACTTTGGCAAACTATTAAGCTGTTTCTTACAAGTTAAACATACACCTACCATGCAACCCAGACATTTCATTGCTAGACATTTATTTAAAGTACACATTTGGATAAAGACTTGGACATAAATGTTCACAGCAGTTATACTTCTTCTGTGATGTATACCACCATACATAGGAGCAGTCATATAATGAAATAATAGTTACATATAAAAACAAATTATTGATCATAGATGGATCTCAAAATAATTGTGCTGAGTGAAAGAAGGCAGAAAATAAAGAATATATACTGTATGATATCAATTACATAAAATTCTCAAAAATGCAAATTGATCTATAGTGACAGAAAGGAGGTCAGTGATCATTTAGGGATTTCAGTGAAAAGGGAAAAGGGCTAGATTACAGAAACATGAGAAAAGTGTGGGTGGGGAGTAATGGATATGTTCCTTCTTATCTGAAGCGCAGTGATGTTTTCATGGGTGTAAACATATGTCAAAACTCATTGATTTGAACTGGCTATTGTATGTCAGTTGCACCTCAAAATATTGGTGGAAGAAGGCTGTCAAGAAGATGCAGTAGTAGGAGATAGGAGGGGAAAAATAAAGCAAAATCCTGTAAGGTAAGTTACCTAAAAGGAAATACAATATAATAGCTAAGAACCCACACCATAGACTCTCAGTTCAACTTTAAGCGAGGCATTTAATTGCCTATGTAAAATGCAGATAGTAATAGAACTTACTTCATATGATAGTTGGGACAATTAAATGACTCATGAACACAAAGCTTTAGACCAGCACCTGGCATATGGTGAGGAATTAATACATATAGCTATTATTATTGTTGGACAAATTACTTCATTTCATCCAAAGTCAATAGTTTCCCAAAAGGAGAAAACTTAAAGCCCCATCCAGCTGCCAGCTCCAGAGGCCAGTGATTTTCAAGCCAAGTTGTCTGGTGAATGCTGATTCCTCCTCTTTAACACAGCTCACTGAGACTTCTTGAAATTTTGCAGCCTACATGCTAAATAATGCACCCAATAATAACTACCCAATATATTAATTATCCAAAGGTCATGGAAATAAAGGATACGAAGACTCTCTTAATGAAGGCCGGGGGAAGCAACATGATACTGAGTCACCAGGACAGAGTATCCTCTGGATTCTGTTGGACCACTCACTCTCATTGATATCTGTTTGTTCCTTCACCAGTCATTCAGGCCACCCTGGGTTCTACCCCCCTGGAAAGACTTCCTTTGGCCAGTGTCAATCAGTGCCAAAACCAAGAGGAAAACTGAGGAGGATTTCATTATAGAAGACTATACCACCTGGGTAATTCATTTCTGTTTGGATCATGAATGTGGACTAAGGGCTGCTTTAATATTTGAACAAACAACCACAGGTTTCTGTTTACCAAGCTTGAACATTTCTTGCAGTACAACTCTTTTAAGTTCTTTGTCATCCAGGCCTATTGATTGCATGGGGAGGGCACAGAAGACACATGAAGGACTCAGTTTGCTGGCAACCAATACCAGAAAAATTACCAAAGTTTCATTTTTGAATTTGGATCTTACTTTTGTAGCATCAGTTTCTCAGTATCAAATCTGAGGACTCTGTACATCTCCCTAAATCTTAGTTTATTGGCCTCTGCCTCTGAGTTTGAAGAACAAAAGGCTGGAGTAGTGGAGCAAAGCTAATTGTGGCTGCTGTCTCCACTTCACTATTCATCTAAATGTGCATTTTCAACTTTTCCAGACACAAGGATACAAAAGCAGAGTTGCTGAAGCCATCTTGGAGTATCAGGTCTCCCTGATTCTTCTGAATCCTCCCAGGTATCCAATATCCTAATCGATGCACTAACAATGTTGAGGCTGTATTCTTAAGGCACTTGCTTATCTTATTCAATGGTTCAAATTGCCAACTCCAGGCAGAAACAAATTAATTCTTTAAACAAAGCTGTAAACCTAACCAGCTATTCACTATCTGCTATCAAATGAGCTAAAATCAATAACTTATTAGAAGTAGGAAGTATTTTCACATTCTCTACCAGGTCATCTCAAGTTCCTATTTTATGAATAATGGTCTGAGTTCATAAAATACAGAGTTTAGCAGACAACTGATAATTCTTTAACCAACTGATTTTCTACCACCTAACAAAGATGGCAAATATTCCAACTCCATATGGCAGCATCCTAACAACTCCCCACTCCATGCTAACTCAGCCAGTTTTACAATGGGGGGCTGTCGTGGAAACTTTCCATTTCCAGTACCCATTTCTCTACTACTCAAAACTCTTTTGATGGGAAGTGACAAACACCCATCTGAAATAAGCTTAGGTAAAGAGGTGACTTATTAGAAGGATATAGGACACCATATATACCTGAAGGGGGAAAGCATAAGATCTCTGAGGGCAGTGACTCTCAGCTTAGTCCATTGCTCCATGCTTGATGCCTGGAATCCAGCCTGTTCAATGTTAAATGAATGAATGACCAAACTGCAGTAAAGGCAGGGTTGCCACTTAGCCTTGATAATAGCCGAAACTAGCACTGAATGCCTCAAGAAGACAGAGGAGATGAAACTTTATAATAGATACCTTCTGGGTTGCCTCCCCAGCCCCTCTATTCTCAGAACTCCTCTGCTTCATCATACACATGATGTATGGGGATCAGCCCCAAGAAGCCAAGTTCATACTCTGTGATCCTTCTGTGATCTGTGCAGAGCTGGTTGTTATACCACTGGGCATAAGATCCAAGTTTAGCCAATCACTTCTACTCTTCTAGAAATTTTTATTGGGCTTAAGATTCAGCCTCTTCCCTGGTGGTTAAATATGTTACATATAAATATTGATGATGACAAAGTCTATTTTTCAAAGACTTTGAAAAAAAGTCTATTTTTTCAAACATAGAGAAGTATGAAGCACACAGAACAGCAAACATTGGAAAGAAACAGATTGCCAAATGCATTTGAGATCTTGGTTTTAGGCCACTGCAAGGCTCAGCTAAATTCCTGTATTTGGGTTTCATGAGACACCCCTTATTCCTATTATAGTTTCCTCTCATTCTTACAAGTTAGCTTCAGTTCTTTTCTGATACTTTCAACCAACAAATACCTACCACTAATAAAAATATGAACACTGAGAACTCTGGAAGTAAGAAGATTTGCCTGTTGTCTTAGGCTAAGACTATCTTAGCCTTAGCTTGACTGCCACTAGAACAAAATACTTTAGACTGGGAAATTTATAAACAATAGAAATTTATTGCTCACAGTTCTAGAGGACGGCAACTCCAAGATCAAGGTACCCGTCAGTTTGGTGTCTGGTGGGAGCCCATTTCCTGGTTCATAGATGGCACCTTCTATGTGTTGTGACATGGCAGAAGGGGTGAGGGAGCCACTTCAGGCCTTTTTTATAAGGGCACTAATCCCTTTCATGAGGGCACAGCCCTCATGACCTAATTAAGAGGCCCTACCTCTTACTACCATCACCATAGGGGTTAGGTTTTAACATGGATTTTGGGGGGACACAAACATTCAGACCATAGCTCCTGTTTATTAGAAAATGGACAATAAATGCCATAGTCTTTACTGCACTCTCACTCCAGAGAAGTACAGTATATTAGAAGTAGTTTTGGCTATAGATAACAGAAAGCCAACTAATAAAATCTTAAGAAACAGAGAACTTTAGTTATTGAATTTAGGAGTGGGGAGGCAGAGAACTCCCAGATTTGATGCAAGCCCCAACAGAATTCCCAAGTATCCAGCCACGCTCAACTTACTGGCTTTCTATTTTTGTGCCTCTGGTCCTAGAGAGCCACCACAGATCTGGGCATTCTGATCAACATTCAGTGGCAAGCCTGGAGGGGCAATGCTTGCCTCCCATCGTATGGTAGGCCAGATATGTTCCTGGCCCATCAGAAGCCTTCTTCTGGATGCAGTCTATAAGCCACTGTGACGGATGAGAAGAGCCCAGGATGGAGATGAAAGTCTGGAACCAGAATCTGAGCCCTTATTTTTCTGACTCACTGTTTTACCTTGGAAGAATCACTGAAGTTTTCTGCATCTCTGTTTCCTCATATGTTTAAAAAAGAAAGCTCTTAACCTTGGTGGTTACGAAAAATAAATGAAATAATTTCTAGAAGAGTGCCTAGTTTAATACATTGAAACCCACCTACATTAAAACCTTTCTCAAAGATGTTTGAGCGTTTTCTTCTTTCTTCCTTTCTACATCCTAGTTCAAGGCCAGTTCAATAAAATCATGGGCTTTATAGTCAGGCAGATTTCATTTCAAGTCCTGGCTCTAACATTTATTAGCTATCTGACTCATTCAAAAATATTTACTGGGCACCTACTACGTGCCAGGCACTGTTCTGCCTGCTAATGATACATAAAAGAAGAAGGACATAATTCTTGCTCTTTACAGCTTAAATTCTAGTTTGTTCATTTTAAAATAAGGATAATAATCCCTTACAGTCTATTGTTGCTATAATGATTAAATAACACCATTTATGAGGAAGATTTATGAATAATAAATGCTCCCCAATAAATGCTAATTCTCCTCCTTCCTTCTCTTTTTTAAACTTTGAAGGAGGCTGGGAAAAGTATTAGGGCATTCTAACCCTAGCCCTGCCATTAACTAGCTGTGTGATCTCAGGCAAATGTCTGATCCTTTCTGGATCACAATCATTTCCTCCATAAAAGAATAATGTTGTACTAAATAATTTGTAAGAGACCATTTGTTAGGATGGGATTCTGTACTTCTCAGAATTAGTCATGAATCTTGATACGTTGTGGAAGAGTAGGTATATTAGACTGTGTTGTGATTCAAAAACAAATTCATAGCTAGCATTCATCAAGGACTTACTAGGTCCAAGCTGTCCAAATCCTTAAGGCTTTTTGCTTTAATCTCACAACAACTTCATGGGGCAGGCATTCCTACTTTCATTTTATATGAGCAAAGTAAACCTCAGAGAAGTGAATTTGGCAAAGTCACCCAGCAAGTCAGAGGCAAAAGTGGTATTGACACCGACGTCTGACTCAAAAAGCCATTCTCTCTGCCCTCCACTGCTGTTGGATAGTTGTCAGAGCTTGTCCTAAAACCAATTGACATACTTAGTGGCTCCATAAATTAATCAGTATGTCATGTGGGCAAAGAGTGACTCCTGCATGGTTCATCCACGGGAGACACAGAACATAAGCCTGGCTCCATTCTGTTCTCCGGCTCCTATTCTTGGCTTCCCCACAGCTGCCTCTCTCTACAGCCATTTCTGTGGATGAGTCCACGTGATTGATGGGAAACCAAACATTATTGTTCAGGAATGATGTTTTTTCAAATTGGACAGCTGCTGCTTGTTTGGCTGGGAGTTTGGCAAGTGTTTAAGTATTTCACTTTGTCATGGTGGTCAGACCTAGAGAAAATAATTAGGTGGTCATGGCAACCAGCATCCCAGGCACACCACGGTGACGCCGAGGAGGAAGCATTGAATGGAGAGTCCAGACATTGACTCTGCCCTGAGTACTCTGGCCTCAGGTTCCTCAGCAGGGCTGCCCCTTTAGGTCTAAAATCTCTCAATAGGAGAATGAAATACCTAATTCTATCCTGAAAGATACAGATCTTAAGAGACATGAAGACCAAAACTCATACTAAGCTCTTAAAGACTAAAGAGTGGGGACAGAAAAAAATCTCAAGTGAAACATCTGCTCTCTGCCTGGAACTGTGCTGTGTGCTTTATACCATTGTCTCAGTTAATCCTTACAACATTCTCCTTTGGACAGAGGAAGAAACTGAGGCTCAGAGAGGTGAAATGACTTGCCTACGATCACATAGCTGGATAGTAAAGGAATTAGGATGTGAACATTGGTCTAGTTGATCCTGAAGTCTTGCTACAACACCTATACTAAGCTACCATTTGGACCTTTCCCAGAAGCACCTGCTGCTTGAGGTATAGAAAGGGGCTGGGTGGAAGACACTGAAGTGTCCTAAAGGTGACGTCATTGTTTGACATCCCCTCCCCTACACTGCCCACCTTGGTGGGAATCTGGCTTCTGGTATAGCTCCTAAACCATTCTAGCATAGGCTATACCTCTCTTCTTCACCTCAGTTATTTCAAACCCACGTTGTCTCTACAGTATTTCTGAAGTGTCCTAGGCAGTACATTGAAATTGGGTCTGAACCCAACTCTTTCTTTCTTTGCCTTATTGGAAAGATGACAGAATCTGCCTGATGTTCTCCAATTCCTGGATTATATATCTTACCTCTGACTCAGACGATGAATTGATTGTTACCTTATGGATCTTTGAAAATTACTGTGCCTCATGGGCAGGTTCAGAAAAATCCCAATCATCAGTGATTTGTCTCCCTTTTCTGAATTTCTGCAATTTATTTAGAGTCTCATAAGATTACCCTTTATGGGGTGAGGGCAACTCATCTGCCACTTCATGCCCAGTAAGCTCTACACCCCAAAACATCTGAGGTTCCCTAATATAGGAATCAGAGCACCTGCCCTTGACTCCCTTTTCCACCACTAACTCATGGTGTCACCTTTGAAAAGCCAATGGACATGTCTGAAATAAAAGCTCTGACAAACTACTGAAAATGTCTTTCAATTCTAATATTTTGTAATTCAAGTGTTCCTTCTAGTAAGCAAAATTTCAAATTCTATTTGAAAATTAAGATTATTCAACCTACTCCTCACTTCAGAATGAAGAGTATCACCTCTGAGATTGATACAAATTCACGGACTTTTGCCCCAAAGTTTTTATTTTTCTACCTCACATTTTTTTCTCTGCGTTCTGTAGAGGTAATTTACGGATTTTTAGAGAGCTGTCTTTCTGTCTCCTGATTAACAGGATACTAGATGAAGGGCAAATAAAAATGGTGATGATGCCAGTGAAGAAAGTAAACAAGTTAAATGATACCTTTAAGGAACTGAAGACAAGGGTTGCCTGACTCATGCTGCCCTTGCTATTACTATATTTCACTGTGTTTTGGCTGCATCGGATGACGGTGTCATAGGAAGGGCATAGCCTTTGCATCTGGCTCTGTCTCTTCAGTAGCTGCATAATCTTAGACAAGTTACCCAGCACTTCCAAGCCTCAGTATCCTTTTCTGTTAAATGTGAATGCTGGTACCTTGATGGTTGTTGTGAGTATCAGGGGTTAGATAAACACAATGCAAAAGCATTGAATCTTAAGAGATATGTCCTGATATACTTACAGGTGAATTGAGATGATGTTTGGGATTTGCTTCAAAGTAATTGATGGAGATAGTCAATTGATTTTCTTTCTTTTTTCTTGTTTGTTTTTTTGTTTTGTTTTTACTTTAACTTCTATTTTAAGTTCAGAGGTACATGTGCAGGTTTGTTACACAGAAACGTGTGTCATGGGGGTTTGTTGTACAGATTATTTCGTCACCCAGGTATTAAGCTGAGTACTACTAGTTATTTTTTCCTGATCCTCTCCCTCCTCCCACCCTCTACCGTCCAAAAGGCCCTAGTGTATATTGTTCCCCTCTATGTGTCCATGTGTTCTTATCTTTAGGTCCCACTTACAAGTGAGAATATGCAGTATTTGATTTTCTGTTCCTGTGTTAATTTGCTAAGGATAATGTCCTCCAGCTCCATCCATGTTCCTGCAAAGGACATGATCTCATTCTTTTTATGGCTGCGTAGTATTCCATGGTATATATGTACTGTATTTTCTTAATCCAATCTGTCATTGATGGGCATTTAGTTTGATTCCATGTCTTTGCTGTTGTGAATAGTGCAGCAATGAACATACGTATGCATGTTTCTTTACAATAAAAATGTATGTTACTTGGGGTGTATACCCAGTAATGGGATTGCTGGGTCCAATGGTATTTCTGTTTTCAGGTTTTTGAGGAAGTGCCACACTGTCTTCCACAATGGTTGAACTAATTGACACTCCCACCAACAGTGTATAAGCATTCCTTTTTCTCTGCAACTTGCCAGCATCTGTTATTTTTTGACTTTTAAATAAATGCCATTCTGATTGGTATGAGATGATATCTCATTGTAGTTTGGATTTGCATTTCTCAATGATCAAAGATGTTGAGCATTTTTTCATATGATTGTTACCTGCATGTATGTCTTCTTTGGAAAGTGTCTGTTCATGTCCTTTGCTCACTTTTTAATGAAGTTGTTTGGGTTTTTTCTTGTAAATTTGTTTAAGTTCTTTATAGATGCTGGATATTAGACCTTTGTCAGATACATAGTTTGCAAAAGTTTTCTCCCATTCTGTAGGCTGTCTGTTCACTCTGTTGATAGTTTCCTTTGTTGTGCAGAAGCTCTTTACTTTAATTAGATCCCATTTTTCATTTTTCGCTTTTGAACACAATCCCATTCACAATTGCCACAAAAGAATAAAATACCTAGGAATACAGCTAACCAAGGAGGTGAAAGATCTCCACAAGGAGAACTACAAAACACTGCTCAAAGAAATCAGAGATGAAACAAACAAATGGAAAATCATTCCATGTTCATGGATAGGAAGAATCAATACCGTTAAAATGGCCATGCTGCCCAAAGCAATTTATAGATTCAATGTTATCCCTATCGAACTACTATTGGCATTCTTCACACAACTAGAAAAAACCTATTTTAAAATTCATATGGAACCAAAAAGAGCTTGAATAGCCAGGACAATTCTAAGCAAAAATAACAAATCTGAAGGCATCACACTACCTAACTTCAAACTATGCTAGAGGGCCACAGTAACCAAAACAGCATGGCACTGGTATAGTAACAGACACATAAACCAATGGAACAGCATAGAGAATCCAGAAGTAAGTCTACACAACTGCAACTATCTGATCTTCAACTAACCTGACAAAAACAAGCAATGGGGAAAGGATTCCCTATTCAGTAAATGGTACTGGGATAACTGGCTAGCCATATGCAGAATATTAAAACTGGATCCCTTCCTTATACCATATACAAAAATTAACTCAAGATGAATTAAAAACTTAAATGTAAAACCCAAAACTATCAAACCTCTGGGAAAAAAAACCTAGGCAATACCATTCTGTACACAGGAACAGGAAAAGATTTCATAATGAAGATGCCAAAAGGAATTGCAACAAAAGTCAATTGATTTTTCAATAAGAAAGTCAAGAAAATTCAATCATTTTAAAAAATATTCTTTTCAATAGATGGTGTTGGGACAACTGGATGTGCACATTCAAAAGGATGAGGTGGAACCCTTGTCTCACACCATATTAAAAAATTAACTCAAAATTCATCAAGAACTAAATGTAAGAGCTAAAACTATAAAACTTTTCTTAAAAATCAAAGGCATAAACATTTGTGATTTTGTATTAGGCAAGTGTGTGTTAAATATCACACTACAAATATGAGCAACAAAAGAAAAAATAGGTAACTTTGGACTTCTTCAGAATTAAAAAGTTTTGTGCTTCAAAGAACACGATCAAGAAAGAGAAAAGACAACCCATAGAATTGAGAAAATATTTGCAAGTTATGTATCTGATAAGGGACTTCTGTCTGGAATATATAAAGAACTTATGCATCTCAATAATTAAAAGACAACCAATATAAAATATGTGCAAATTATCTAAATAAATATTTCTGCCAAAAATTATACAAATGGCCAATAAGCATAACAAAAGATGCTCAGTATTCTTAGCTACCAGGGAAATGCAAATAAAAATCACAAGGTGATGCCACTTCACAACCACTAGGATAGCTATAATTGAAAATACAGATAATAACAAGTTTTGGAGCGAATGCAAGGAAACTGGAACCCATATACACTGCTAGTGGGAATGTAAAATGGTGCAACCACTGTGGAAACCAGTCTAGTAGTTCCTCAAAAGGTTAAACAGATATATAGTGCAGAAAATTCTCTTCTGGGTATATAACCAAGATAAATGAAAATATACTCACTTGTACATGAATGTTCATAGCAGCCTTCTTCATCATAGCCAAAAAGTGCAAACAACCCAAATGTTCATCAACTGATAAATGGACAAATAAAATGTAGTTTATCTGTACAATGGAATATTATTTGGCAATAAAAAATGAAGTAGATATGTGCTACAACCTCAAAAACATTATGTTAATTGAAAGAAGCCAGTGATACATGCACACATATGTTTATTACAGCACTATTTACAATAGCAAAGACTTGAAACCAACCCAAATGACCATCAATGATAGACTGGATAAAGAAAATGTGGCACATATACATCATGGAATACTATGCAGTCATAAAAAAGAATGAGTTCATTTCCTTTGCAGGGACATAGATGAAGCTAGAAACCATCATCTTCAGCAAACTAACAAAGGAGTAGAAAGCCAAACATTACATGTTCTCACTCATAAGTGGGAGTTGAACAATGAGAACACATGGACACGGGGAGGGGAACATCATACACTGGGGCCTGTCAGGAGGTGAGGGGAAAAGGGAGGGAGAGCATTAGGACAAATACCAATGCATGCGGGGTTTAAAACCTAGGTGGCAGGTTGATAGGTGCAGCAAACCACCATGGCACATGTACACCTATGTAACAAACCTGCATGTTCAGCACATGTATCCCAGAATGTAAAGTAAAATAAAAAAAAAAAAAGAAAGAAGCCAGTCATAAAAGACCACATACTATATGATTCTATTTGTGTAAAATGTCCATAATAGCAAATCTATAGAAACAAAGTAGTTTACTGGTTGTTTAGTACTGGGGGAGGGAACTGTCATGGGGGTGATAGAGGATACAGGATTTCTTCTGGGGAAAATGTAATTACAGCTCTAAAATTACGGTTATGGTTGCACAACTCTGTGAATATACTAAACACCATTGAATTGTAAATTTTAAATAAATAAGTTGTATATTATGTGAATTATGTCTCAGAAAAGCTGTTCTTAAAATAACCTGGGTAAGGGTGAGATAGGGAAGTGTAGGTGAGCAAATAAAGGAAACAAGATTGATTAACTAGGATTTCACCATGCTGAAGCTGACTAATAGTAAATGCAGATTCATGATACCATTCTCTCTACTTTTGTGCATGTTTGAAATTGTCCGTAATCAAAATAAATATAAATAAAAAACAGAAGGACATATTAGACTATCAATAAATGGCACTGTTATTGTTAAATTACAGAGTCAAGCACCAAATTTAAGAACTCAGGCACATACCCCTAAATAACCTATCACACAATGCACAGTTTTGCTTTAACTTGCCTAAAGTCTCTTTGCAGGATTTGGCACTTTTCTTTCCAACCTGGCTCCAGAGGGACAGAGAACAACTGGTCATAGACAAAGAAATAGTTCATAACCCTGACTCAGCCCCTTCTTTATCTCTCTGTGGCCAGTCAGCCACCCACTCATGCCAATTTTCCTTCCAAAAGACCGTTATGTTTACCCATGCTTCATACCCACTGCCACTTATCTAAACCAAGCCCTTTGCAAATTCCACCAAGGTCACAGCAACAGCTGGTCTTCTCCACAGCCTGTCACATAGACTACCACTCTTACATCCAGTGCCCATCTCTCCTGCATACCACCAGCAGACTCTTTGCATGTGTGCCTGTATGTGTTCCTCTCTCCTACTCAAACATTTACAGGTTCTGTATTTCTTATGAGTTTCCATCATCTGATCTCATCCTATGAATCCAAACATTTTTCACCATTTCATAATTTGTATCCATTGGTCTGACTAGCACTTCCACCCTCTGTGTTCATTCAAGTAGCCACATGCTTCAGGTAAGGTGAATCTTGTTTAGTCTTATTGAACTATGTTATTCCATCTTTCTTCCCAATGATTGGTTTGGGAATGAGCATTGGATGGAATTCTGGAGAGTAATGCATGAGAGGGGGAGACTCTTCTCTCTGGACAGTAATGCATGAGTTGGGGAAAACTGCTTCTTAGGGAAAAAAAAAACATTGCTCCTAAGAAAATATGGAAGAAGAGACAGGGTCTTTCCCCCTGCCCCCACCTTCAGACCTTTTGGCATTGAGGAACAAAATACAACGCCTGGAACTGCTGCAGTCCTCCTGTGACCATGGAGACAAAGCCAAGAGAATGAGAGCGATGCTGCTGATCCGAAGGCATAAGTCACTGAACTGTTGAATTAAACCAGTCCTGGAACTGAGCTACCTCTGCCCATCTTGCTAAATGAAATAATAGCTGTCTTTATTATACGAGGCAGTTTTACTTCAAATTCTAAAACTTCTGTGAGCCCTCACATTCCACAGTCCTGTGACTTTGGTTTAGGAGTCAGTCAGGCTCTGATTTCCAAGCCTCACTCTGCCCCTCATTAGCGCTGCGAACTTGGCAAGTTACTCACCTTTTCTAGTCCAGAGCTTCTCAAACTCTGGCTTGCATCAGAATCACCAGCGGGGGCTTATTAGAACAGATTTCTGAACACCACCCCTAGAGATTCTTGTTCAATACATTTGTGGTGGAGCGGGAGAATTTGCTTTCTGACAAGTTCCCAGTAACACTGTTGCTCAGAGGACCACACTTTGAGTAACATTGTCCTGCGCTTAAGTTTCCCCATCCATAACATGAGGTATTCGGTAGTAGGTTTTATGAGGATCAAACATGATAATATAGGTACAGTGCTTGGCACAGTGTCTGTCACAGAATTATGGCTCAGATATGGTAGCTATTATTATTAACTTGAGAAAATGTTCATCTTGAAGTTGAGGGTTTGGTTTCTGCAAATTCTAGGTACAGACTCATTTTTCTGCTGTTCTGGGGGCCCTGTGTAGCAGCCTTTCCCAGACAAAAGAGCCAAAAGAAACCTGTTGACTGGGAATATTAACTAGGTGGCTGTGGGAGAATGACATGAGGGATTTGCTGGGATTATTGAAAATCATCCGAAATACTGCTGGTTGAGAAGCAGACGGGAGGAAAAATGGCCTTCACTTATCAGCCCTCCATTAAAATGGTTTGTAGTGTGTCTCAGCCTTATCCAAATGATTAAAGAGGTGAGACCTTGAAAGGGGGTGGGAGTGGGAACAAGACTGGCCAGGTTTAAAAACGAGGAGGCAATAAAAGATTAGTTATTAAATAAATGAAGTTCAGGAAATGATCCAATGTCTTGGGAGTGCTCAATCACAGGAGACGGGAGGCTTCTAACCTTGTAGAGTCAAAGAAAATTTACAGAGAAGCACATTACATGAGGCATGCCATTCTGTTGTAGTTTCTCAGGGTAAGGACAAATTTAAAAGTCAGAGAAACATGAACTTTAACATTTTTTATGAATTCTTCTTTTCTCTAAAATGCCTGATATATCTTATCTTTTAAAAAACTTCCCAGCAGTAATGTTTCTATTGCTGTCGTCATTGATATCTGTCATAAACACAGCCACTTACTGAGTCCTGAATGCATGCCAGGCACTATGCTAAGCATTTAACTACAGTATTTCATTTAATCCCTTTAACAATTCTATGACACAGGTTCGATCTTCATGCCTTTCACAGATGAGTAAATGGTTTCAGAAATGTGAAATGATTTGAGTCATATGGCTACTAAAAGTGACTTTAAGCTGGACCCAAATGGTACTTTAACTTTTCAAATTATTTGTTTCCGTATTTTCTCAATTTGTTCTCCCCAGGAAGTCAGGTAGGTATTTAATAGTCCTGTTTTACAGATAGGGATCAAAATATTTAGAGAATTTAAATGATATCTCCAAATGTAACTATGGATTTGAAGTTGTGAAATTAGAATTGGAACTCAGGGTACTCTCTCTACTATATCATACTGCCTTAGAAATTGTCTTTAAAATTATTTTTAAAGGTAATTTGCATGATACATATATTTATAATTCCTTTCCCATGAATAAATGAGAAAAAGAGTTTCCAAAATCTTTTATCATATGTTGATTTCACCTCCATTTTCATTTTCTTTCTCTATTTCTATTTCCATTTCTGTTTCCTCCCATTTCCAGAGTAGGTTTTATCCCTCCAAGCAGGTCATTTTCTGACTTTCCTGTGTATTTCAGGAGAGCCTGAGTGACTGAGTCATAGATTTTTATCTTCTTTTTTTCCCCCATTTCTTTTTAATTAGTCCTTACCACCTGTGACTTGCAAAAGGTCAGGTATTATTATCTCCATGCAAAAGATGAGGAGATTGAATCAACAGAAAGGTTAAGAAACTTGTCCGAGTCCACAGAATTAGTGAGTGTTCTTCCTGATCTCAAAGCCTGTACCCTTTTTAATTATTTACTTTGAATTGGCCAGAAATCTGACTTTGAGAACAGCCCATTTCTGCCCAAGATCAGAATAATCTTAAGCAAATTTCTTATTTTCTGTGGTCTCAGTTTCCTCTTCTGTTAAATGGAATTTCTGTAAAGGTTAAATGAGATAATATGTGTAAAGCATTTGCCACTGTGCCTTTAGTAGAAGACATCGACAAAAGTGGATTATGTGTGTGTGTGTGTGTAGATACTACATGCATATGTTTATATATCTTTATATATACCTATATAGTCATTATTATGTATTGTCATTATATAGTGTTGTATGTTTTATGAGCCTCATTTGTTTTAGAGTTTAAAAAACTTTTAATTAAAGTATAATATACATACAGAGAAGTACACATATAAAGATATGGCTTGATGAATTTTCACATAGTGAATACATCTTAGCAATGAGCACTCAAATGAAGCACCCCAGGGCCCCTTCATGCCTCCTTTCAGTCGCTGTTCACCATCACCATGCCACTAACCTAACCTCTAGTAGCACAGACCACTTGTGTCTACTTTTGTACTTTATATATGTATAATCGTGCAGAATTATTATACTCTTTTATGTCTGGCTTCTTTCATCAACATTATGTTTGTGACATTGCATAGAATTATAGTCTGTTCATTCACATTGTTGTATAATATTCATTGTGTGAATATACCTCCATTTATTTATTCTTCATGGTCTGATTTCAGACTTTTAAAACACCCTGTGAGCTAGAAGGCAAAGCACTGCTATCCTCACTTAATAGATGAAGAAACTGAAGTTCAAAGAGGCATTTTCATTTGTGAAAGTTCAAATAAATCATATGAGGGCCAGGCCCAAAACTCTTGCCTCCTGATTTCTAAATCCCAATTTTCAAATCCCATTCATTGAACCACACATTTCCACTACGTGTGCAGACGCACGCACCAGATAAGCCCCCTTAGTACTCCTGAGGATGAGTCATCCTCCAACTGCCGATTCAGGGAGAGTTTGGGAAAGTTCTTAAGGGGTGCTTTTGTTGATTTTCACATACAGTATTAGGCTGTTAAGTAAGAAGAGGCCTGGGCTGGGCTAATGGAGAAACTCATTCTAATTCTGCCTTTGCCACATTGCTGTGACTCACTGGGCAGATATTCTCATTTTGGGGGGGCCTTTGTTGAAAGGAGAAAATGTATGTGAAGACCTTTATCAAGGGGAAGTGAGTAAGGGAAAGGGAAGACAGTTTGCATTTGCTGGCCCTGATCCTGCTCTGGAACAGGGACAACCAGGATGAGTAAAACATCATCCCTGCCTTCAAGAAGTTCTGCCTGGTAGAAGAGAGTGAGAAGTTAATGACACCTCCAATACAGTGTGAGAACTGCAACAGGCGCCTGCAGAAGCCCAGAGCATGGGTGCCAGACCCAGCCTAGCAGGTGGCATCAGGGAAGATTTCTTCGGGGAGGAGATGCCTGAGCTGGATTTTGAAGAATAAATGAACTAACTAGCCAGGTTCCAACATGTGGGAAATTATATTCTAAAGCAGTGGCTATCCATTCAAACCATCTGGGAAACTTTTAAAAATACTAATGATTGGATCTCCTCCAGAGGAGTTCCTAATTTAATTGGTTTTGAGTGGTACCCAGGCGGTGGTATTGATTTGAGCTCTCTGGTTGATCTTATTGTGTAATCAGGGCTGAGAACTGTGAAGATCAGCAGAAGAAACTGCTTAAGTACGATCAGGATGACTAAACCACCTTCCTCTTTGGGAAACTACTAGAACTTACTTGTTCCTGAAACAAGAAAGGTAAAATAGAAGGAGTTATGAGATGAGAATATGCACAGGATCAGATGAAGAAAGTCCTTGTTTGTGAACTAAAGAGGTTGACTTTTACCCCAAAGGTGATGGGACAACATTAAGGATTTTAAGCAGGGGAGTAACATACCAGATTTATATTTTTATGTGGTCAAACATATATAATAAAGTTTCTCATTTTAACAACATTTTTTTTTTTTTTTTTTTTTTTTTTTTTTTGAGACGGAGTCCGCTCTGTCACCAGGCTGGTAGTGCAGTGGGCATCGCGGCTCACTGCAAGCTGGGCTCCTGGTTTACGCCATTCTACGCTCAGCTCCGAGTGCTGGTTCATACAGACGCCCGCACATGCGGCTTAATTTTTTTTGTATTTTTATGAGCACGGTTCACCAGTTTGCCAGGATGGTTTTGATCTCCTGACCGTGTGATCCGCCGCCTGGGGCTCCCAAAGTGCTGGGATTAAGGTGTGAGCCACCCGTGCAGGCTTAACAATTTTTAAGTATAACATTTTTGTGGCATTAAGTATATTTCAGTTGTTTACAACATACCAATCCATTTGCAGACTTTGCAATTCCAGCTGGAAACTCTGTACTCTTAACACTAATTCCTATCTTTCCCTCTCCAGACCTGGAACCTATTCTACATTCTGTCTCGATGAATTTGATATATAGGGTACCTTCATTATAAGTGGATTCACATTTTCTTTCTTTGTGATGGCTTATTTCACTGAGATAATGCCTTCAGTTCAACCATGTTGTAGCCATGTGTCAGAATTTTCCTTCCTTTTAAGACTGAATAATATTCCAGATTTCCTTTCCTTTTTAAGACTGGAATAATTTCCAGAATTTCCATTCCTTTTTAGGCTGAAATAATATTCATTATGACATATACTATACCGCATTTTCCATGTATTCTGTAATTGTGTGTATACCACAATTTGTTTATCCATTCATCCATCTGTAAATAGTTGGGTTGCTTCCACCTTTCGGTTATTGTGAATAATCCTGCTGTGAACATGGGTGTACAAATATCTGTTTGAGTGCTGCTTTCAATTCTTTTGGGTATATATCCAGAAGTGAAATTGCTAAATCATATAATAATTCTGTGTTTAATTTTTTGAGGCATCACCATACTGCTTTCCACAATGGCTGCACAGTCTACTTTCCTACCAGTAGCATGCACAGGCATTCTAATTTCTCCACATTCCTGCCAAACTTGTTATGTTCTGGATTTTTTTTTTTTTTTCTGGAGAGCAGTGGCACGATCTCGGCTCACTGCAACCTCCGACACCCTGGTTCAAGCAATTCTCCTGCCTCAGCCTCCTGAGTAGCTGGGATTACAGGCATGCATCACCATACCCAGCTAATTTTTTTGTCTTTTCAGTAGAGACGTTGTTTCACCATGTTGGTCAGGATTGTTTTGATCTCCTGACCTCATGATCTGCCCGCCCTGGCCTCCCGAAGTGCTGGAATTACAGGCATGAGCCACTGTGCCTGGCCCTATGTTCTGGATTTTTGGGATTTTGTTTGTTTGGTTGTTTGGTTGGTTGGTTGGTTGGTTGACTGGGTTTCATATACTAGCCATCCTAATGCATGTGAAGTGATATCTCATTGTGGCTTTGATTTGCCTTTCCCTAACATTTAGTGATATTGAATATCTTTTTTTTTTTTTTTTTTTGAGACGGAGTGTCGCTCTCGCCCAGGCTGGAGCGCAGTGGCTGGATCTCAGCTCACTGCAAGCTCTGCCTCCCGGGTGTACGCCATTTTCCTGCCTCAGCCTCCTGAGTAGCTGGGATCACAGGCGCCCGCCACCTCGCCTGGCTAGTATTTTTTAGTGGAGACGGGGTTTCACTGTGTTAGCCAGGATGGTCTCGATCTCCTGACCTCGTGATCCGCTTGTCTTGGCCTCCCAAAGTGCTGGGATTACAGGCTTAAGCCACTGCGCCCGGCCTGAATATCTTTTTAAGTGCTTATTCATTTTTTGAATATCTTCTCTGGAGAAATATTTATTCAAGTTCTGTGCCTAGTTTTAAATTGGATTGTTGTTTTGTTGTTGAGTTGTAGGAGTTCTTTATATATTTTGGACATTGATTCTTTATATGATGTATGATTTGTAAGTATTTTTCCCATCTTATATGTTGCCTTTTTGCTCTGTTTATAGTGGCCTTTCACACACAAAAGTTTTTTAATTTTGATGAAGTCTAACATCTATTTTTTCTTCTGTTGTACTTTTGAGGTCATATCCAAAAAATCATTGCCAAATCCAATGTCATGAACAATTTCCCTTATGTTTTCTTCTAAAAGTTTTATATTTTTAACTCTTTTGTTGAGGTCTTTGATCAATTTTAAGTTTGAATATGGTGTAAGGTAAGGGTCCAGCTTCATATTTTTGAATGTGGATAATCAGTTTTCCCAATGCTGTTTGTTGAACAGATTGCCTTTTCCCCCATTGACTGGTCATGACACCCTTGTTGAAAATCACTGGACCATATATGCAACGGTGTACTTGTGGGTTCTCTATTCTATTCCATTTGTCTATGTCTATCTTTATACCTTTATACCAGTACATCACTGTTTTCTGTGTGTGCTTTTTGTTTGTTCATTTTTTTGAGAGACGAGGTCTCGCTCTGTTGCCCAAGCTAGAGTGCAGTGGCGTGATCATAGCTCACTGCTGCCTTGAACTACTGGGTGATCCTTTTGACTCAACCACCCTAGTTGCTGGGACTACAGGCAGGAGTCACCACCCCTGGACTCACTGTTTTGATTACTATAGTTTGCCATAAGTTTTGAAATCAGGAAGTCAAGACCTCCAACTTTGTCCTTCTTTTTCAAGATTATTTTGACTAGCTGGGTTCCTCAAAGTATCAGACACATTTTAGAACAGATTTTTAGGAAAAACATCCAAAAAATTTCTGAAAAAAATGTCATTGAGATTTTGATATAAATTGCATTTAATCCATAGATTGCTTTGAGTAGTGTCAACGTCTTAATAATAAGTCTTCCAATCCATCACCACAGGCTGTCTTTCCATTTACTTGTGTCGTCTTCAATTTCTTTCAACAATGTTTTATAGTTTTCAGTGTGTAAGTCGTTTGTTTCCTTGGTCAAGTTCATTTCTATTTTATTATTTTTGTGATGCTACTACAAATAGAATTGTTTCTTAATTTCTTTTTCATATTACCTATGTTGAGTTTATAGAAATGCAGCTGATTTTTTGTGCATTAATTTTGTATCTGGCAACTTTTCTGATTTATTAGCTCTAGCAGTTTGTTGTGGAATTCAAAGTTTTTGCTAAATCAGATCGTACCTCATCCACTAACAGATACAATTTTAATTCATCCTCTCCAACTTGGATACCTTTTATTTGTTTTTCTTGCCTAATTGCTCTGGACAGGAATTCTACTACTGTGTTAAATAGAAGTAGCAAAAGCATCTTTCTTATTCCTAATCTCAGAGAAAAAGCTTCCAGTTTGTCACCACTGAGTATGAGGTTAGGTGTGAGTTTTTCATGTATGGCCATAATTACATTGAGGTATTTTTTTCTATTCCTAGTTTTATAGTGTGACTTACATTTACAAAAATACTTTAGCTGTCACATAGAGAATGGACTGGGTAGAGATGAGCTGATAGTAGGGAGACCTTTTAGAAGCTGTTGTAATAGTTTAAGCAAAAGATGATGTAGTTACCAATTAGGATAGTATTAGAAAGAAATGGAGAGGAGGAAATAGTTATGAGAAACTTTTAGGAAGTAAGGTTAGCAGAATGTAGTGACTAATTGGATATGCTAGAAGGTAAGGTTCAAGGATGCTTTCCAGGTTTCTGACTTGGGAAACTACAGAGGGGTTGTTTTATGAGGAATGATGATGAGTTAGTTAAGGATGAAGCACTCGGGGACAAGCAATTAGAAGAATCATGAACTTAAAAAGAAAGGCATGGGCTAGGGATGGAAATTTTTGAAATATTTCCACCCAGGTAGTGGTCAAAACCATGTGTAGGGATGGGTTGAGCAAGAGTTACAAAAACAAATGCCTGGAGGGGCCAGACAGGCAACAACCATAGTGGATGGTGGCTCATGCAATACACCAAGGGAACTTAGGACCTGGGGCAAATGAGTTTGCAGGCCCTGACCAGTGCAATCAGCCAAGGAAAGCAGACTTCTGGTTTCTGTCCTGCCCCCATCCCATTCCATTGTTCTCCCTTAAGAACACAGAAGGAGGCCGGGTGCAGTGGCTCATGCATGTAATCCCAGCACTTTGAGAGGCCAAGGCAGGTGGATCACCTGAGGTCAGGAGTTCAAGACCAGCCTGACCAATATGGAGAAACTCCGTCTCTACTAAAAAATACAAAAATAGCCAGGTGTGGTGGCGCATGCCTGTAATCCCAGCTACTCAGGAGGCTGAGGCAGGAGAATCACTTGAACCCAAGAGGCAGAGGTTGTGGTAAGCTGAGATCGTGCCATTGCTCTCCAGCCTGGGCAACAAGACCAAAACTCTGTCTCAAAAAAAGAAAAATAAAAAGAAGAGCATAGAGGATAGGTTCCATCATCTTAATGGAATTTCAGGGAACGTGTCAGACCACTGGAGAGATAATTTGAGTCAAGAGGGGCCTCCCTCCCTTCAGCACATTTGACATCATCACAGAGGCAGACGTGGCTCTAGTTGTAATTGGCTCTGTTCTTCGCTGTGTTCCTTAGCAGCATTGCTCAGAGCAGTGACCGCCAGGAGCTAAAGTTGAGGAGCCTGCGGGGCCTTAATAGGGAGAGCCAAGAGATCTCGAGGCCAAGGCCAGCAGGCCTGGCTCCTGTTTCAGGGCCTGGAAGCTTAGTCCTTCAAAACATCAACATATTAATGACCTGCTGAAGGCTTGGCTTTCCATGCTTGGGACATTTAGAAAGAAAAGGTTTTTTTTGTCTTTGTTTTTAATACATAAATAACACAATCTGACTTTTTAGCACAGCAGAGAGGTCTGAGCAGCCAGAATAGGAAGACCCCCCACAGGGGTGAATTTCTGAAGCCAGTTCTTGCACGAGCCTGAAGCTCCAGGGGGACTCAGGCCTGAGCAGCCAGAGGTCAGCATCTCTGTTTCCATTTTTTCCTATAAATGGCAGTCCAACTAGGGCAGGGGAGCAAGGCAATTGGCCTGGGTTGTTGGAGCTGTTTGTTTGATCTGCTGGATTGAACAAACTTAGCATGTCTGCGATTTTGCCCTTTCGATGGCTATATGGACCAGGCAGGAGATTTTAGGAGGCCCTTTCTGGTGGCAGAAACAATCAGCTCTGTTAAGCAACCAGCAAGCAAACACACTCATTCTTCAAAGCCTGGCTCAGATGTCATCTTCTGCATTCAAACCTTTTCTATTTCATTCCTTTAGGACCCCATAACATTTACTTGTGTTATGTGCCTCACTGGGCCTCGCTTTGAGCTTCTCAAAGGCAAGAAGAGTCTGATTCTAATTCTACATGTGTGTACTTTAGGATCAAGCTAGGTGCCTCATACACACCCAGTGTTTAAATGAAATAATGCATGGCTTAACATTTTATTAATGTAGTGTTCCTTCCTTCACACTGCCAACTTCCTGTGGCTCCTATGTAATCTTACAGCTATTGTATTAGTTTCCTAGAGATGCCATGACAAAGTACCACAAACAAGATTGGCTTAAAGAACGGGAATGTATTGTCTATAGTCCTGGAGATGAGAAGTCCAAAGTCAAGGTGTCCATGGGGCTGATTCCTTCTGAGGGCTATGAGGGAGCATCTGTTCCAGGCCTCCCTCCTAACTTCTGGTGGTTTGCTGGCAACCTTTGGCATTCCTTGGCTTGTTGATGCATCTTTCCAATCTCTGCCTTCCTTCGTGTTCATGTGGCATTGTCCCTGTGTGCATGTCTAAATTTTCCCTTTTAATAAGGACAACAGTCATATTGGATCAGGGCCAACCCTATTCCATTATGACCTCATCTTAACTCATTACATCTGCACTGACCCTATTTCCAAATAAAGTCACATCATAAGGTACTAGAGGTTAGGTCTTCAAATTCTAAATTTGGAGAGGACACACACCTACTCATAACCATCGTGTTTTACACTTAGCAATTTTCAAAGAGTTGTCCACTCTCACAGCCTTCTTGAGGTTATTAAGGATTACATCCTATTCTCATGAGGTTGAGGTATCTCAGAGGGAGCTCTGCTCTAAAAGGACAAGTGACTCCTATTTCTTTGCCTCAGTTTTCTCATATACAAATCACAAAGGTAGAGTAAATAATTCCTTGAGCCTCTCTTAGATCTGAGATCCTTGGATTTTTTTCTGGAAATCAGTAACCCCAAGGCCTGCTGTCTTTTCTAGGAGTTCTCTCATCTCTAACTAGCAGCAACCTGACCATTAGAATACCTTGCTGTTTCTTTTGCTAATCTGTTTTATGTCTAAAACTTATATCCTATCCCTTTCTTGGCCTCCTCACTCTGGAGTTCTCATTGCCCAAGATTTCACAACTTAGTTAATAAAAGTACACTTGTTGGCATTGTCATCGATCAATGGTATTTCTCATTTTTTATTCAGTAATTTGGACAATCTCACACAGTTTGTCAGTTTACGGTTTTTGCTGTGTATATGCAGAGGTGCACTCATAATTTAATTTTGAAAAACCTTGAAGAAGATGTTATCCAAACGGACAAAAGGGACTTCACAGTTGTAAAAATAATGATCTAGCCTTCTCTGACTCTTTGCTGTTTTAAAGAACTACTAGGTCTGGCATCTGTCCAGTATTTGTGTGGCCTAAACCCATTTTATTCACCCCTATGAACCACTTCTTTTCTTTATGCATGTTTCATTAAGGCACATTGTATATATCTATGTGTTTCTCTGTGCATATTAATATTGTCAAAAGACAAAATTACAACAAATCTAGAGATCCTAATTGACTTTTGTTTGTTTCCAGAATTAGGCAACACCTCATTCTACAAAGCAGTTTCAGTGTTCCCATAAGCCAAGCAGAAGATGGTTTTATAAACAGAAAGGGGCCAAGGAAAGCAGAAACAGAAAACAAAAAGCAGATTGGTTGTTTCAAAGTTACTTTCCTTATAAAGGTCAAAGCAGAGGGAACTTCATTATCATGCCAGCTAAAACTAGCTTGTTTGAGGATTTGGCTATTCTTTCTCACTCTGTTGATTTATCAGAAAGTCAGATAAACAATTTTGTCTAGCTTGGTGATGTGGAACTTTAACATGAATGACTCCATTTTGGTTTGGTCTTTTGGACCTGGTACAGGAGCTCAGTCCAAACCAATGGCCTCCTATAAATTTTATTTAAAATTATCCATTTCTCCCTTTATGCTTTTGTTTTTGATATACTGTACTCCTGACAAATGGCCTTTCTCCATCATCTGCTAAGACTCAGCTAAAATGCTACCATCTCATGAAGCTCCCTCTTACTTCCCCAAGCAACAGAACTTACGTCATTGACTGAACGCCATTGTACTGTATCTGTACTTTTCTCTGGCACTTACTCACTTTGTACAAGTACACTCAGCTTCACTACTTTTCAGCTCTAACTCTGAGTAAGTCAGTTAAACCCTCAAGCCTCAGTTTATTCATCTGCATGATGGGAACCATAATACCAACATCTAGAGTAGTTATGAGAATTAAGACAATAAATGTGAATGTCCTAGAACACAACAGATTCTCAATACATATTAGTTCCCTCTCTCTCATCCCCTGTGTCAGGGTTTGTGTATTTGCTCATTTCTGCATCCCCCATCACCCTCTAGAATACACCTGGCATTTTTCTGCATGCTTAATTCAAGATGGATACATGAATGGATGGAAGGTAAATTACATGGCCTATGAGAAAAATTGCTAATACATTGGGCTAATACTTTTATCCAAACAATATCAGAGTTGAGTCTTCATCGGTGAAAATCCTAATCTAATTAGTAAGTAAATGAAAGTACTTTATGGCCTCTACTTACAGTCCCCAACCCCCAACACCACCACACACATGTATTTTGTTTTTTCATTCACTGCTGCCCAGATACTCAGCTGCCTCTTGGATGCTTTATTCAAGTCTGCCTTTCTCTCTGGACTTAACTTATTCTCTATATTTCCTCTTCTTTCTCTCTCCATGTCTATCACAATTTACCTGTTTCCTGTGCTAATCACTTATAGCTCCAATTATCACAAAGAAAGGTCTTTATTTGGTGTTAGGAAGGGCTTAATGATGTGGTAGCCAGCCTCCAAAAGGACTCCTAATAAGTGTCACTTTCTGGAGTTTATGCCCTTCTATAGAGCCCTCCCATATTGAATAAGGATTACTTTATGGCTAATAAAATACTGAGAAAATGACAGTGTGTGATGTCAAGGCAATGTCATAAAATACATTGCTGCTTTCACCTTGGGCTCTTGGATTGCTCCCACTGGGGGAAGACAGCCACCATGTTGTAAGGACATTCAAGCAACCCTGTAGATAGATTAATACACAGAAAAATTAAGGCCTCCTGCCAGCAGCCAGTACCAACTTGCCAGTCATATGAGAGAACCACCATGGAAGTGGATCCTCTAGGCCCAGGCAACCCTTCAGATGACTATAGCTCAGTCCAACACCAAATTCAATCTTATTAGAGACTTCAAGCTTAAAACATCAGCCAAGCCACTCCCAGATTCCTGAGCTACAGAAACTGAGAAATAATAAATATGTATTTTTGTTTAAGGCCACTGTGTTTAGAGGGGATTTGTGGCATAGCAATAAATAACTCATATATTGGGTTACCCTGATGCTACTGGGTCCAAATAGTAAAATCCCTGGATTCCAGGAAGTATAGGTCCAGTGAGGGAGAGACTGGGAGCAGATGGAAGCCTCTCGTGTCCCTATGAGTTAAAAGTAGGAGATCCTTCAACCACTGGTAAAACTGCATGGCAGTATCCACAGAAGGTAAACATGTACAAATCCTAATGTTCAGAAATTCCACTTGCAGGTATGTACCCAGTGGAAATGGGTTCACCAAAGACACATGCAAGAATGTTTGTTAACAGTATTATTGATAATAGCCAAAACCCAGGAACAACCCAGATGTCCATCAACAGTAGAATGGATAAACACATTGTAGTGTATTCATGAAAACACTGTATAGCATTTAAAAGAAGCAAGCAAGCTATAACTACAAAAAATAATACGGATAAATGTCTCAAATAGTGCATAGAGTGAAAAAGCAAGCCAGTTATAAAGAATATCTATTTGTGATTCTACTTGTACAAAATACAAAACGGCAAAATTAGTCTATAATGTAAAATACCAATTGTATTTAGGGGACATAGTGAAAGGGGTTTCCAGGCACTAGGAATCTTCTTTTATTTTTTTGTCTTTTAACTGCTAATAGCCTGGACAGATTCTCATTTGAAAAAACTCAGTGAGCTCTACACTTAGGATTTGTGTACTTTTCTGTATGGATATTATACTTCAATAAACAATTTAGTTTAAAAATCTTACCAAGTTTTAAAAGAAATAGGTATACCTGAGAGCAGCAAATGTTTCAAAAGGATCTTGCTTTATACTGAGGAAGGAAGTAGGGGATGAAAATTCTTAGTTTACTATTAACTTGCTTGGGCCTCACTTGCCTAATAATAATAATAATAATAAAATAAGTTAATATGTATTGTGTACCAACTATACTCAAAGCATTATGTCCAGCAAATAAGTACGGTATTTTATCTAAGATCAAAACAATTTTTCAAACCAGATAATATCATACTCATTTTACAAATGTGGAAGCTGAAGTCAAGAGAAATTGAATAACTTTCCCAGAGTTACAACATGTACCAATGTCATAGGCTACACTTGAACCCCTATCTCTGGTTCCTAAGACTTCATTGTTTTCAACAATTTCATTATTATGCTAAAAAGAGGGAGGGTAAAGAATGTTTTACATTCCATAAGTACATGATTAAGAGCTATGCATATTAAACCTATATGTTCATGTGTGTATATGTATATATTATGTATGTATGTACATACCTGCTTATAGGTATGTGGGTGTATGTGAGTGTTCACATAGTAAATCATGTAAACTAGGCTCTGCCGGCCCAGTGCCAAGATCTACAGGGAAACAAAAAAATATAAAGATTTGCTGGAATGGCTCGGAATATTTGACTTTTGGCGTTGTGTAATTCAAACATCTGAATAAACTCTCTCTCTGCTTTTCACCCAGATATTTACTCAGTACAGATAAGTAGCTCCGGCTCAGTGATCCAGCGGGTGAACTGATCAGCATTCCTTCCTGTAATGCTTTCCTTGCTTCTGCTATTTCTGCTCCTCAACTTAGAATAATAAAACTACCAAATGGAAGCTGGGCACATGGTCCCCCAACTGGAGACTCCATTTTTCATCTTTCCTTGCAGTGTGGGGATGTGATGTAGGATAAACGATGCCTGAAACCTCCAGGTCACCCTCTTTCAAGACAAAGTCCCTTATGCTGAACTTGCACTTTTTCTCCCTGCAGGCTGGAAATGGAATAAGACCGTAACCCAGCCTCAACCAGAGATGAAGCCAACACTGTAGGAATGGTGCAGAAACAAGTTGAAAGTCACCTGGGGTGCCTTGTGGAGCAGAGCCACCCCACTCACCTGACTACATTCCTCTGGACTATTAGGTAAGCAAGAAATAAAGTTCTGTTTCACATAAGTCCAGTGTAGGGATCCCTGGTACACTTACCCCATACCCTACCTAATGCTTGTGGCTTTACAGGGCGGGCGTTAATTCACACCAACACATGAACAAGCACTTTGGGCAAGAACTCAGTCCTCAACAGCTGATTGAGTTCCCAAGTGAGAGACTGCTCTGCAGGAAGCGGCCTCAGAAGGACTGATAACGTCCCCGTCATAACTTACAATGGTCTCATACCCCCCTTCTTCTTTAGAGTAAAAATTAAGTATATATTCATTTTGTCTAAGCAACTAGGTCTTGAACAAGTTTCTTGCTTATGTGAGTAAGGGACATGAAACAAAGCTTGCATCACTCCTGGTCTCCCCAAACAAGGAACTCCGTGGCAGCGTGAGGCTACATGAAGGGAATCCTGAGAGTGATGCCCTTCCCCTCTTGTTGCAAAGCAACGAAGTTCACTGTCAGACAGTCTCAACAATACCAATGTAAAATAATACAGGAATTTAAGTGACCTTACTTTAAATCGGCCTAGCTCTCTCTCCCTTGCCAACTTTGGATTTAAGTTGGAATAACCAGGCAGCCTTATGCCTGTAGCCCACATTTTGCCCATTGAAGTCATATTTTTACATAATTTCCTAGCCTACAGCACACTTACATTCTCATTGTTGCCTTAGGACAAACCTATGAGGTAAGTATTTTTCTTGTTCCCATTTTTTTACAGACGGAGAAACTAAGTCTTAGAAAGGTCAAGCAACTTGCCCCTGGTAACACAGTAAATATGTGGGATCATTCACATCAAATACTCAATATCTTGCCTGGCCCTTCTGAAGTGTTTGATAGCATGTTAGTTACTGTTATGAGTAGTAGGAAGGGATGTAAATTGAAGTCCCCTGGCCTTAAATCCACTATTCCACTTGGCCTCTGTCCTGACTGTTGCTTTCGCTCTCATACCTGAGTCTGCCTTGGTAACCCACCCAGTAATTATGATGGCCTCCCTTACATGGTACTCTTCCTGTGCCAGGAACTGTTCTACTTGCTTTCCAATTATTAACTTACATCCATGCCCTCCAGCCAAAGACCACCGGGAACACAACTGTAGTTGAACAAAATTGAGCTTATTGATGTGTTGCAATGTGGGAGAAATCACGTCGGGATTCATGGGCTGCCTCAGTAGAGGGTATTAGAAAGGACTTACATGATGTGAGCTTGAGTAAGTTGATAATGGAGAGTTGACGGAAGTGGGGGTTTGCTCTGTATTGGGTGCTGCCAGGAAATGGAGATGATCCTATGATTGAGTATTTTAATTAATCTTATCTAGAGGGAGAGAAGACTAGAAGGAGGCCTAAGAGGTCCTTAGTAAAGAAGCAGCAATCACTCATATTAGTTGGGAGAGGCAGATTGTTTGGTATTTTCGTGGTTTGCACAGTGACCCCATTTTTTGTCTATGCTTGGCAAAAAATTATAAAATAGTCTTATTAAAAATGTTGTCTCACTTGTGAGATTATTCATGTTCCGTGGGAGAACACCTCAACCTAGCCGTGAGTGCCAGGCCAGCACCTAACACGGAGGCCTAGCTTCCAGTGCTGGGCCTGTTCATAGTCCTATGAGAAGTCAGGGACTGCTTTTCTCTTTCTCGTTTATTTAATCTCTATAACACATTTATGGGTTCAATTCTATTAATATCTCCATTAGATAGATGAGTAACATGAGACATAGAGGACTTAAGTAACTTTCCAAGGTCACATAGCTAAAAAACTGAGAAGCTCAGGTTGGAACCCGGGTGATGTGACCTCAGAAATGTTCTCTCTTAACTGCTATGATACCCCACCTCTCCAGTTACCCCAAGAGGGGCCCTGCTTGATTCTTCCTTGGCCTCATTCTATCTGTAAGCCTTTATCATCTGTGGTGGGGCACACCTGCCTATTGTGGCCCATAATGCTGTTGAACCTCTGGCTTGCTTGGGTACACACATAGCTGGATTCCAAGATCCACAGTGGGCCAGGCTTATCGTCTGGAAAATAGCTGAAATTCCTGACACTGACAGCCTGCCTGTAGCTTTCATTCCTTCCCATCCCAAACTCTCTGCAAACCTGCTCCACCCGCTGTGTTGGATACCCCCACCACCACCCCTCATTACTCCCCAGTGACCTCCCCACCCTGGTGAATGAGACTTCTTTCTGGAGGGGTTGAACTTTGGGCCTGCCCGGCCCCAGCTGCTTGTTATGACATCCTAAAAGAATCTGACTAAGGCCCCCGGGGTGTATACTAGACACTGCCTGCAAACTTGGAGGCAGTGTGGCCTAGAGGATGAGCTAGCTGAGTTCCCACTCAATAGATAGTTACTCAGCAAGTTACTTAACCTCTCTGAGGTTCACCAGCTGCAAAACAAAGGGCAATGGTGTTCATCTTATAGTGTTGGTGGAAGGGTCAGATGAGACAATGTATATTTATGTGTAAAGACATATTTGGGGAAGGTCTCCTACACACCAATGCTGTATATGCAGTATTTTTTTTTTTTTTTTGAGGGGGTGGGAAATGACAAAGGGATTAAGTTTCACATCTGTGTTGATATGGAACAGAGAATGAGCAAGGGAGGGCAAAACAGATATAAACTGTGCTATGCAGAAGTCCTCTGTAAATATTAATCTTTTCCTCTTCCTATAAGATAGAAGTAGTATCCGATTAGGGGCTACATCCTAGTGATGATGAGTGTAGACACTGGAGTCAGACTTCTATGTTCAAATCCTTATCCCATCCAGTGCTAGTTGTGTGACCTCAGGTAAGTTACTTAATCTCTCTGGGCTTTTTTCTCTTCGCATACGAAGCAGGAATAACATCGTGCTTTGCACAAATGTTGTGAGCATGCAGAGAGCTGACTTCTGTGGAATGGTTGAACCATGACAGGCTCTCAGTCAATGTGGGTTTCCTTCTTTACCCCCCTACCCTGCTAGGGTGTTCACATTTTAAAAGAGGCTGAAGGGAAAAGGGCAGCCTAACTCCTAGGCGTGAAGTGTTAACACAGCAATTTCACGCTGCAGGGGACTCAAGGAAGGCAGCTACTGCCTGACCATATCACAGTGTAATCACTTATTGTGAGCAGTACAGTGTGGGGCCAAGCCCTGCCAACATGGGATCACTGGGGAGTTTCAGTCTCTGAAAGACCTAGGAATGCGAGATATTGAATGTCATGGAAAGGGTTTTGGAGTTAACATCAGAATATCTGCATTCTTGATATGGTGCCACCATTTTGTAGCATTGAGCAAGTCACTCAACCTCCGTCGTTTTCTTCTCTCCCTCCTCAATAGCAGAAAGAAGTTTCTCTAACTCAGAAGTAAGGCACTTTACTTTTATTTAGTCCTTACAATAGCCCTCTCCAGTATGTAATATCATTAACCCTATTTTACAGATGAGAAAACCCAGGCTTGCAGAGCTTGAGGGACTTGTCCAAAGACACACAGCTAATGAGCAGCTGGGCTTTGAACCTAGGCCATCAGACTCTAGTGCCTGTGACTTTACCATGAGTCCAAGCAGCATATTAAGGTTTCCATGTCCTAATCCAAGCCTTGGAGAATACTTGCCCCCTGTTTTCTCCCAGGTAGTTCTAAAATGAGATAGGCCAATGGATATGACCATGATGCACTTTGTTAACTGTGAAATGTATTGCCGAGACGTGATGCTGTCCTGCTCACTGTGGCTATGAAGGGCAGCATTAGCACAGAAGCCCACAGCATGGATATTTTAGAAGGGCAGATTTCAGCTGTAAGCGAAGATGATCTTGCCATAGTAAGACCATCTTGAGTGAGCTGGGCTGTCCTCACCTCCCCCAGCAAAGGAAAGCAGCAGGGGGATTCACTGATCATGTATACAGGACCTGAAGTTCTTAGACCCTGAAGCTCCTAGCACAGGGCTGGAATCAGGCTAGGCGCCCTGTTCAGTGAGGTCCCCTCCTCTTCCTCTCGTTGGATGCTCTCCAGCCACTTCACATTTCCACTTCACATTCAGTAAATTCTGATGTTTCTTTGAGGTTACCAAGGCCTGACTTGACCTGAATGTAGTTTAGCCAACTTTATCACAGCTCAGCGGCTGGGGTAGCTATGTAGAGAGAACATTTTTCCTGAACTCTGGCTCAGACTCCTTCAACATCTGTTGAAAACAAGGGAGTTTACCACACAGCCCTCTCACAACCAAGTACTCAAGTAATGCTTGGCTCCCCAGAGTGACTTTTCTGAAGAAAAATACCAGTTTTCAATTTTTCTTCACCTCTGTCCATCTTCCTGGGAGAAGGAACCCTGAGGCCAACCATGGAGAAAGAGTCTTTGGTGTCTCCCCTGCTGTTTGTTGTTCTGATAACCTGGGCCAAAGCATGCAGAATGGGCTACTCAATGCACCCCAGTGTGACCTCCACCCTGTAGGAGTGGGGGATGGAGGAGGGACTGGGGTACGGATGATTAACAAGAGAGCAGAGGCTCTTCGTGACCTTCTCTGTCACAGCCTTGCTCTGAGAGGGTAGGAGAGCCCTGTTTTCTCAGGAAATGGTATATGGGTCATGATGGGGGAAGGGGGATGCCATGATTGCCACCAGGACTTTCCCAACCTTTTAAGATCTGTAGCCCTACAACCCAAAGTGTGGTCCACAGACCAGCAGCAGCACCATCACCTATGTGCTTGAGATCATTTGGAATGCAGAATCCCAGGCCCACAGCAAGTAATGGAATCACAATCTGCACCTGGTCAAGACCCTCAGCAATGCTTGGGCACACTCAAGTTTAAGAAGCACTGATCTAGACAAGATTGACTCAAAGCTCCCAACTGTGTTCCATGGAAGTTCAAAGCCCTAAAGTGGGTTCCATGGAAGTCCAGATCCCTCCCCCAAATGTCTGTGAACTTCTGGGGGGCTTGCAGTCTTGTATTTACCTCTGGAAACAACTGCCTCCCTGCATCTCCCTGCATGGGACAGTGTATAGCTTGTGTTGTCCTCCCCTGTTCACTTGCTCTGGCTATTCCATGTCAACCTGGATGGGAAACTAACCTTTTCTTCAGTTACCACCAAAAACTAACTCATACAGCACATTTATGTATAGGAGATTTTCCTAAAATGTGCTAAGAAGGAAGAGTGAAACAAAATATGCACTTTAACCACTTTATATTGAACACTAAATACCTCTGTTCTTTGACCACAAAACAATAGACAAATTTCATTGGCCCCTTCACCCCAGATAATCCCTACCCTACCCCACCTCCCTGGATCATCTCTGTCCACCTTTCCTTTTTGGCCCCTCTCCATTCTTCTTTCTCTGACTCCTTCAGGAGCAAAACTCCCCACATTTCCTCATACAGGGCAGTAATGAAATCTTTTCTATTGTCTTTACGACATGCTCTCAGGGTCCCCCTTCTGTCCTCCTTGCCTCAAAAAGACAATGCCTCACACCCATGCTCTTAGAGGCATGATTCACAGGGGTCAAGAGGTGGAAGCAGTTGTCCATTGACAATGAATGAACAAACAAAATGAGGTCTGTATACAGAATGGAGTATTATTCAGCTCTAAAAAGGAAGGAAATTCCGATACATCCTACAGCATGAATGAACCTTGAGGACACTATGCTAAGCAAAATAAGCCAGACACAAAAGGACAAATATTATAGGATTCTACTTATATGAGGTACCTGGAGTGGTCAAATCCATAGAGACAGAAAGTAGAATGGTGGTTTCCCAGGGACGTGGGGTGAAGAGAATGGGGAGTTAGTGTTTAATTGGTACTGATTTTCAATTTTGCAAGGTGAGGAAGTTCTGGAGATTGGTTGCACAAAAATGTGAATATATTAAACACTACTGAACTGTATACTTAGAAGTGGGAAAGATGGTAAATTTTATATTATGTGGGTTTTGTTTACCACAATTTCAAATGAAAATTTTTAAAAAACTTTGGGCAAGGAGTTTATCCTTTTGAGTCCTAGTTTTCCTCACTTCTACCTTGGAGATAAATGTTTCTATTCTCTAACTATACCTCACAAGGCTGTTTTCAAGCTCACATGAAGTGATATTGAAAGAAAAGAAAAAAAAAAGATTTCTTTCTCAAGAACAATTCCAGTGCTGGAGGTGAAGATAGCTCACTTTTCTTTATGCTTATGTGGCTTCCATTTCCCCTGCCCATCCTTCCCAGGCTCTCCCCACACTTCTCTTCCTCTGCCACCACTTTAATGTTGCTGAGTCAATGTTTATTCCCTCCCTCTTTTATGCCGCTATTCTCTTTGGGATTTCAGTGAATCTCAAAGCTTCAAGTACCATCTATGGCCAGATGAACAACCATCAATAACTCTTGCCCAGATCTCTTTCCTAAAATTCAAACTAATACATCCTACTGAATTTATCCCCTATGCCCCTCAACTCAGCATGCTCAACATTGAACTCAGATGTGTTATTTTCCAAAGGTTCATTTCTCTCTTGTGTTGTTGTCAGAGGCAGCAACAGGGTGTTCATGGCTCTACTCCATGTATCTTCTTCATTCCAAGACCCAGGTTGAAGGAACAGCCCATATTTAGGACATGCTATTATTGTGGAAAAGAAAAAAAAAGACATGGCTGAACCTTGCAAATGGTTCTTAATGTTTCTGCTTGTACTTGGCCTAAATCATTCCCATTTAGGTACCATTGGCTAAAACAAGTCATATATCCAAGTCTGGTGTCAGTAATATGGAGAAGTACATTCCTGCTCCAGAGAAACACTGAAAGTCACAGGGCCAAGGTTAGAATGCAAACTTCTCTTACCAGGAGGAGGAGTAAAGAATAATATCCAATAACTGCAGACACACTGCCTGTGTGTGAAGCTAGCTCCATCTGCAGAAGGACCACAGTTAGAAGAGGACCCAGATCTCCTCCAGCAGGAACTTGAGGAGGTGCTGACCTCCTGAAAGGAAGAAACTGAAGGCTCGTGGGAAAAGTGCTGATCTCATGGGAAAAGAATATTTGAAAGAGAATCCTGCCTCAGCCACTCCAACATTTGAAACAGCTTAGGAAAATCACTTCATGTTCTGGGCCTCCTCTGGAGTGTCTTTCACTTGCCTATGGCCTTCCTACAAGAATCTACAGGAGTGAGTTCCCAGCAGCAATGTTAGTACATTGTGACCCCACTTCTTGACAATGTTTGACTGGATTAGGTGAAGGCTCTTGACCCAAGCTGGTCCAACCAGAGGTCCATCTGTGGCAATGAAGAATCCAAAAAGAGAAGTACAAATTCAATCTACCCTGTGGTTGGCATAATAACGTATGAACTTGGGAGCCTGCCGTTCCTCCAACTGTTTGCACTGATTAGCTGAGAAAGCCAGTCTGCAGAGAAAAACTAACTAAAACTAAGTAGAGAAAAGGGGAAAGAAGGGGAGAGGCCACATTCCCTGAGTTTGCTATGGCTTTCTTCATCGCACTTGTTGTCATTTCAGGGCTCTTCCCTGTAACCCATTCATGAACTTCAGTTTAATAAGTCATACTTGCATCTCAGGATGAATTTCTCTATTTAATTTATACTAGTGTAAGTTGGTTTCTGTTGCTTGCAACCAAAGGAACTTGGAGCAATTCACATTCACCGTTCTGAGCATTAGCTTGTTCACCTGAAAAATTACGATAGTGATGCTGAGTCATAGGATTGTTGAAAGGATCAAATGGATGTGGGAAATGCTGTAAAATGGAGTATGATTATAGGAGACAGATACCATGGATGGAACAAAATGACTGACAGAGAAATTTTGCTCTGAACTTTTTAAATGCTGATTAGAAAAATAATGATAGAAACTAACCAGTAATTTATCAGAATATACCAGACACTGTTTTAAGTATTTCATTCATGTTAACTTATTTAATATTCACATGAACTTCATTTTCCATAGGTTTTGTTCTTACCTTCCATTATGCAGTTGAGGAAACTAAAATGTAAATGTTTAATAATAAGATGTAAAAAAAAATTAACTGGGCATAGTGGCATCTGCCTGTATACTCAGTTACTCAGGAGGCTGAGGCAGGAGAATCGCTTGAACCTGGGAAGTGGAGGTTGCAGTGAGCCGAGATTGTGCTGCTACACTCCAGCCTGGGCAACATAGTGAGACTCCATCTCAAAAAAATAAAAATAATAAGATGTAAGAGGGACCTAAAAGCCAAGGTCACATAATACTAAGTGGCAAAGTAATATTCTTGGCATTTATATCTATTTTCTCATCAGTAAAATTGCACAAATAATAGATTTTCCTGGATGGTGCTTTGAGAATTAACTAAGATGTCTTAATGATATATATGGCCCATAATAAGAGATAATTAAATAATCACTTTCATAAGAATACTCATCATAAATCTGTTTCCTTGTTGCATTGCAAAAGAAGAAAATAAGACATGAAATTATGAAGAGATAAATTTCAAATAAATAAAAGGCAATTATGTTTATATAGCAGGAGATGGACTCTTAAAGCCAATTAACCCAAGTGAGGAATAGGCTTGAAAATCTGTAGTACTTACCATGAAACATGGCCTAAGGCAACCTCAGACTAACAGCTCTCTGGCTTACTCTTTCTAGGGCAATCAATACACCAAACTCTGCAGCACCTGTTGTCAATACAATCTATTTTTTCTTTTATTCTCAGCCTTGAAAATGGTATGTCTCCACTGAATATAAAGTAGAGGGAGACAAAGACACTGAGAATTACTATATACTACTATATCTTGGAGGTTCTATGGGCATGATGTCATGTTACAAATGAAAAATGGAAGCTCTAAAAGGTAAAGGAACATGGCTTCAGTCTAATAACCAATCAATGGAAGAGTTGGATTTCAAATAGAAGTCTTCACAACCCCAAAGTCTCAGCTTTCCTACCCCCATACCTTGCGATTCCTTGTTATGCACCTTAGCTGCTTACCAAGTTATCTAATGTCAATAATTTGAAACAACCATAAACATTTATTATCTCACAGTTGCTGTGAATCAGAAATTCAAGAGCAGCTTAGCCAGGTGGTTCTGGCTCAGGGTTTGTCATGAGATGACAGCTGAGATATCAGTCAGGTCTACAGTCATGAGAAGGCTTGACTGGGGCTAGAGGATCTGCTTCCAATTGATATGGCTGGCAATTTGGTGCTGGTTGTAGGAAGGAGGCCTTGGTTCCTCTCCATGTAGGCTTCTCCATAGATTGCTTGTTTTCTCACAGCATGGAGGCTGACTTCCCCCAGAGCAAGCAACTGAAGAGAAAGAGTGCCAGGTGGAAGCTATCCTTTTTATGACCTAACCTCAGAAGTCACATAGCATCACTTTCACCACATTTTATTAATTAGAAATAAATCTCTAAGTCTGACCCACATTCATGGGAGGGAAGCTAGGTTTTGCCTTTTAAAAGGAGGAGAATTATGGACTTGATTTAAGACCACCACACTTAGCAACATGAGAATGAACTGGCAACTCTGGTATGAGTTACCTATCTTCTGCTTTAAAGGAGTCAGAGGCTTCCAATATGTGTCAGGTTAAAGATCAAAATCCTCAGCATGGCCGACAAGGTCATGCATGCTCTGCCCCTTGCATGCTCCCAGCCATAAACCAGGTCTTTCCTCACTTTCTATCACACACTTGGACTGCTTTTATTTATCCTAAAAACCCTGCCTGAAGGCCTCTGCAGAGATGTTTGCTTTGCCCTCTGTGTCCTCTCTTGACTTCCTTTTGCCTTGTTAATGTTCACACATCCTTTACATCCTGTCAGAAGCTTTCATAAATCTTTGGATTGTTCTAATAACATTTTTTCACATACAGTTAGGTGTAGGTGTGATCATTTGACCCATCTGTTTTTTTCTACCAGTTTTTAGTCTGTAGTAAGATTGCATCTATTTTTTACTCACTGTTATATCCCCAGCATTTTGAATAGTGCTGAGCACATAATGTGTTTGTGTGTTCAATCAACTAAAAATGTGTTGAATGAATGAATGCCTAGATAGCGTTCTTCTCATAGTTGGAGGTGTGCAAACACAAATGGTCCCATCTCTTTACAAGTGTGTTTCAGGGAAGATTTTAGCATCCAATCGGGGTTGACTGGATGACTTTTAAGGTTCCTTTACTTCAGTAGAGTATTTGAAATTCTGTTAGTCTGTGATCCTCTCATTTCCACTCACTGGCCAGCAAACTCCACCTCCTTGGCTGACTCACCTGTGGCCCAGCTCTTCCCGCTCCAAAGACACACCCTGTCATGGGGTAGCGTATCTTAGGCTTAGCTAAGATAGGGTCACATCAAGCACAAGGAAAGGCTGTTTTGGAAGCCTCTGGGAACAGCTGCCTGGTGCTCTGAGGGGGCTCAAGTGATTGGGTCCTCTGTGACTCCTTTGAGAAGCTTTATAAGGTTAAGGTTTGTTCTAAAAATAAGCCCACAAGGCTTTTTTAAAAGCTTCTAAAACCATATGTCCATAACAGCCATATTTTGAAGGGCCAGTGAGCCTTTAAAACCTTCAAAACCCACTACTTGGCCTGCCTCCCATAGTAGAGAAAGTTCAATATGTGGTATATTTAAAAACAGACCTGCTTTTAAGTCTTCCAGAATCTGCACCTGAAACATTCTGCTCCTACCAAAGTGGTTCAAGATGGAAATCAGCATGTATGAGGCTTGTTACCCCAGAGGCCACATTCATCCCACAATAAACAATGACCCCAAATAGCCACAGAACTGCAATTAGTTGCCTACAGAGAGATTAGTTCAAGTCATTCTTTCCTGTTGTCTCTCTTCTCCCATAGATCTCTTCATGCTATAGCATGTTGTGGACAATTCCATTAAGTGCATATGCACACATACACACACACACACACACGCACATACACGAACCATGGTGTGTCCAAGAAAAATGTCCACCCAGATGGAGTGCTTATCTGATGGTCAGTAGCAAATAGGATGGAGCATTCATGTGTTAAATTACTTTCTCCCTTTCTTTCTTCTTTCCCTTCCTCCCTCTCTTCCTTCTTTCCTTCCTTCATTTCTTCCTTCCTTTTTCTCTCTCTTTCTTTTATTTACTTCTTTCTTTCCCTTTCATTTTTTGACTAATATAAGAGCCAATCATGTGCCACATATTGAAAATCTATGTTTGGATGGGAAGGCAGGGATTAGAGGTTAGTGGGGAGCAGTAGAAAGGATATCTTGATTAATCAGAAATGCATCCTCCCCAGAGACATGCTATGATTTGTAGAGGGTTGGAGAGGGGTGGGGATGTAGTACACCATATTCCAGGCTCCTTGAATACTTCAAATCTCAATAAGGAAGTTTTTACATAGATAAGAAAACTGAGACCCAGAAAAGTTAACAGTATTGTGGATGATCCCCCAGGTCTATTCGCCTCTATGTATACATGTCTTGCTGCTTCCCTAGCAGAAGAAATCTAGCCATTTATAAACAGCTTACCTACAGTGGGGACAGGGCTCAGTGTTAAGAGAGGTATCAGTGTGACATGATATGGGTGTGCAGAGAAAAGCAAAATCCCTTCCAGCTAAGAGGACCAGGGAAGGTCCTAATATAGCCCACTGGGGCCATGGTAAGGTGGATTCTCTCTTCCCTAAACCAGAGAGTTCACCTCAGTCTTCTTTCTGTACAAGCGAAATATCTCCAGTTTCTTAACAAACATCAAAAGTCAGCCTGGGCACAGTGACCCATGCCTGTAATCCCAGCACTTTGGGAGGCCAAGGCGGGAGGATCACTTAAGGTCAGGAGTTGGAAACCAGCCTGGCCAAGATGGCAAAACTCTGTCTCTATTAATAATACAAAAAATAGCTGAATGTGGTGGCAGGTGCCTGTAAGCCCAGCTACTCGAGAGGTTGAGGCAGGAGAACCTCTTGAATCCTGAAGGCAGAGGTTGCAGTGAGCTGGGATCATGCCACTTCATTCCAACCTGGATGACAGAGCAAGACTCCATCAAAAAAAAAAAAAAAAAAAAAAAGCCACCCAAGAAAGATGATTGCCTACTTACTTCCACTCAGTTAAAGCATCATGAGAGGGAAGGTACAAATACTTCTTCTATGACATTTTGACAGATGCTCACCCAGCTTGTGCTTACATCCCCAGTGACAGGGACCCTACTACCTCATAAGGTAAGACAGTTCTGGGAAATTTAGACTATTACTGACTTATTCTCTCTGTCAAGCCACAATCTGTCTCCCTGTGTTTCCACCCACTGGTTATATATTCTGCAGTTGGAACATCAAACTGGTTGACTCCTATGATCATAATAGCCCTACAATACATGAAGACACTTTTCACTTGCTCCCTGGATGCTTCTCTTCACCAAACTAGACATCCCTAATTCATCCTGGTATCAAGAGGTAGTATGATGAGGTAGAAAGTACATTGATTCCAGAAATGGACTTAATATTAGAGGTATGAATCTTGGTTTCGCTACTTAAGAATTATAGATCTTTGGGCAATTTATTTCACCTCATGAAGCTTTAATTTCCTTATCTGCGAAACAGAGATAATAATATCTATCATAGAGGGCTACTGCAGATATAAATTGAAATAAGCTATGTGAAACTATTATCAGAATGCCTGGAGTAAAGGAAGCATATAGAAGATGTTACCTAGTGTCAGAGGGAAATCCTGAGAATTGAAGTATTTCTTCCCTGTTTGGGTGCAGAAAACAATGAGCGGATAACTCATTTTAAAGAATCATGGCACTGAACAGGTTCTTGGGAACCTACGGCAGTTGTGTATGGACTGAAAGTCTCAGGTGCATTCTGAATTAGCCCCAAGAGCAGAGATTCTCAAACTTTAGCATCCACCATAATCTCTTGGAGGACTTGTTAAACCAGAGTGCTGGGCCCACCCTCAGAGTTTCTGATTCAGTGAGTCTGGGGTGGGACCTGAGAATCTGCATTTCTCACAGTTCCCCAGATAAAGCTGATGCTGCTGGTCCAGAGACCACACTTTGAGAGCCACTGTCCTCGAGCTTAAGAGGAGATATGTAACAAGTTCACAATAATTTTCCTGAGCACTGTGCATGGGCATTTTGTATCCTATCTCAACCAGTCCCCTAAACAGCCCTTCAAAGGACCTATATAATCACTTCCTCTTTAGCAAAGAAGAAATTAACATTGGAGGTTCATTAACTTGCCCTTTTGACACAGTCAGTAGTGGAGCTGAGGTTGAAATCCAACACTGACTGCCTCAAAATCTGTGCTCCGAATGCCCACTTAGCAAAGGAGTAAATTGAGGCACAGAGAGGTTAGATCTTACCTAGGTCACATATGTAATAGGTAGTTGAATTAGTTTTTAATCCAGGTCTGTCTGACTTCAAAATCCAAGCCCTGAACACAAACTTCTGTATGATGAGGAGTATGATGAAAGCCATATTCATTCCAGCCTGGAGCCTTGGCGTGTACCCTGGTACATGATTTTCATTTTGTCCTTTCCTTTTTGCTTGACCTCTTTAGGTAATTGACTTCTTTCTTCAGGTACTTGATGGGGCAAACCTGGTCTTCCTGGGGTTCGAATGACCACAGAAGGAGAATAACTTAGAACAAGCAGTTCTTCATTCTTCCTCAGCTGGTGTTTTTCCTTCAGAGTCTGGAAAGAAATTTGGCCTCTGCACACTTTAAATTGGACCATCAATTACTTGTGCTTTGAATATGCAGAGCTCATTAGGGCTGTGTTGGCCGCAGGAGAGCACCTGGACAGAGAAAAGTAAACTTGCCTCAGCTATTTCAATCTGTGCCTCCCCTCCGGAGTGGAGCCCAGACTCAGGTTGCTAGGCAGTAATGCAACCAATTATTTCTGTCCTCAGTTACTAGGTCATAAATCCTGCCCTGGCACGGAGTCCCTGATTTCTTATGGAAGAAGGTTTAGTTTTAGGAATGACTCTACCTTCTCACTATGGGGTTATACAGCCATGCAGTGGTTAGGACTCTTGGACTTGAAGTCAGAGTGTTGCTGAGACCTCATTATGGCCCTGTCAATAACCAGCTGCATGTAACCATCACATTCTCATTCTATTCCTTAGCTATAAAATGGGGCCAAGTACCTTCCAAGTTTTGTTTAAGTGACACTTGTTTGAGAAAAGAGGTTAGTCATCTGTAAGAGACAACTGAAGATATTTGGGTTATGTGGAGTCTCTGGTTTTGTTTTCTAAAGGGAAAGTGCATATAGGATCCCATGCTCTTTTCTGCTCTGGGGCCTTTGCACTTACCTTACCCAGAATGTTCTTCCTTCAGCCCTTTGCTTACCTGAATTATTCACACTCTTCTCTTAATCCTTCAAATATCACCTTTTCAAAGATGCCTTCCCCAGTATCCTATCCAAAGCTTCCTTTCCTCTCTGTGTCCCAGTTAACTCTCTAAAACACCACCTTCTTTCTATCCTTTTCAACATAAAACACAATCTGTGCTTACTTTGTTTATTTCTTTGATTGCATGATTGTTACCTAATGATTTCATGTGCTACCAGGTTAAATTGTTTATATGCGACCTTCTCAATGAGCATTTGCCTGCCCCCTGCATGAACTGCACTCTCCTGAGATTGAAAGGCTCGCTCTTTAAAAGCTGTCTTGTAACTGCTTATCTGGGCAATTCAGGTTTTTCAAACTGAACAACCAAAACAAAATGCAGAAGAAAATTGAGTGCTCGGGGTGACACCTGATTTAAAGTGCTTGTAACCTAGCTTTATTGTTTTTATTCACGGTCATTACATGTTATAAATTTGATCTATTGTTTTAAAATAAATAGCAGCAAAACAAAATGAAAAAAGATAATCTTTGCTTTGAAGGAACTCAGTCTAAGAGGAGAGATACACAAAGTAGCAGACAATCACAGGGCAACTTGGTAAGTTTGCTGACAAGCGTAGCAAAACTACATAGAGACTTTCAGGGTGAAGAAGCATGGAAAAAAATAGCATGAGCAAAGACAAAGGTGAGAAACAGCATGGCATGGTCAGAGACTTATAAGTAGCTCAGTGTCTGCTCAGTGTAGTGGAGGGAAATGGAAAGGAATGTGTTTCCAAAGGTCATCAGGAGAAGATGAACAAATACCTCTGGGCCTCACCTCTCCATCGTGACTTTGGGTTATGGCTGTTTGCTTACTTGTCTGTAGTCCAGATTCCAGTTTCTGAGTCTGCAGTACCAAGAAGAGTGCCTGCCCAGAATCAATACTTGGTTATTTGTAGAATGAGTTTCGAATAAAAGAGCCAGTTCTCAGGGTTTAGGGGACAGGTGCAATGAAGGCAGCAGGTGGCAGAGATATCTGCATAGTTGGCAACAGGGAAAACTATGCTTTGAAGAGACAAAAGGAGTTTGCACTTTGATTGATATGTAAATACTTCACAAGACTTGGCCCAGCAATTCGGCCAAAACGGCATTGAAATGTAGAAGAATAATCCTAGCTTTACAGGTCATAATCAAATATCATTAAAATCTGGTAGATAACAGACAATAAAGGAAAGTTAGAGCTATTATTTTGTAATTCCCCCCAAATGTTATTATTATATATATCAGCATCTAGGTTCAGTTGTCTACCACAATTTAATGGCTTTACTAATAAACAACTAAATGAACAAAAGGATCTTTTTGTAATGAAGGTTAAAAATTCAGCATTTGGAATCAAATAGATTTCTGAATATAGTTTTGCCACCTTCCATGTGACTTTAGACAAGCTAACCTTTTTGACTGTCAGGTGTTCTTTCTATAAAATGGGCTGAAAATACAAATTTTATTGTGGTAATTAAGTGATGTATGTTTCTATTATCTGCTGCTGCCTATCAAACCACTCTAACATTTAGTGGCATTTAGTGGCTGAAAACAACAACAAATGATTAGCTCTCATAGTTTTATGGGTTGGCTGAGCTCAGCCAGGCAGCACTTGCTTAGAGTCTCTCAGGTAGTCACAGTCAGATGTTGGCTGGGGCTGAAGTCATCCGAAAGCTTGACTGAGCTACATGTCCAAGATGGTGCACTCATGTGACTGGCAGTTGGTGCCGGCTGGGAGCTCAGCGAGGCCTACCAATTGGGGCACTTAAACGTGGCCGTTCTATGTGTCATGGATTGGATTGCCCAAAGCACTAGGGCTGAGCTCCAAGGAACAGTATTACAAAGACCCACACAAAAGCTTCATCTTCTTGTGAGCTTGCCCTGGCTCACGGGCCATTATTTCTCCCGTGTTCTGGTGGTCAGGTAAGTCACTGAAGCCAGCCCAGAGTCAAAGGGAAGATTTAAGTGAACTTTACCTCTTGATGTAGGAATTGGGAGCAGTCATCTGTGGGTACTACCAACCACAAAAGCACATGGCATACCATATACACAATGAGTATCAGTTCACTCTGCCCAATTTTTACTTTAACTCATTACTTTTAAAAAACCTTCAAATATATATTTTTAGAAAGTTCAAGCTGAGCAAAATTGGACTCTAAAGATGGTCTAAGAGAGTCTTCTTTTATTCTACAGATGAGAAAACTGGAGCCCAAAGGAAGGAAATATTGAACCCATAGGCTCTGTCATTAGACTGCATCCCAGGGCTTCAACATAATATATTCTTAGTAAGTATTTGGTCACAAAACAAAGAGTTCTGCAGTTTCTTTGCTGTTTTAAAGTATTGCCACATATCCTGCTGAAAGGCAAAGTGAGAGAATGGAAAGTTCCCAAATTTTGAAATGAATAGATTTGAGTTAGAATTCTAGTTCTTTTTACTTCATGATTTTAGGCAAGTTGGTTAACTTCACTCAGCCTCAATTTTTCTAACTCTAAGGAAAGTCTAATAAAACATAGGTTACCAGGACACCATGAGTGCTGAGGTCAAATAGCTGATACTAAACAAATGCTCAGTTTTGGCAGCCTTTTTTTTTTTTAAGTTTCACAAAAGCCCTGTGAGGTGGGCACTGGAGTCCCACTTTACAGATTGGAAAACTAAGCTTTAGAAAGAGTGGGTGGTTTGCTTTGTATCACACAGGTAGCAAATGGCAGCTCTAAGATTTGAAATTCAGCTTTGATTCAACTGGGGAAATACCTTCCTACCCATCACCCCAAGACTCACTGCCCACACACCCACCGTCACAGTCTTTTTAAGAAGCAGAACAGAGATCCTGGGTAGCAACAATTTGCTAAGCAAATTCATATTCAGGAATTTTTTCCATGAAGGGAAAGCAAATTTCTAAATATCATAGTCTGCTCAATAATCTAACACTTTAGAATTTTTAGTTTCCACGTTTCTTTGATCTTCAATAGCACATGAGATAGGAAAGGCAAAGATTATCATGACTATTACACAGATGAGAAAATTGAGGCTTAGTTTTAGCAAAAGGACTATGGTTATATGACTATGCTGGGGAGACAGTGCTGATCATACTCTTTGCTGTTGGATACATAGGAAATGAAAAATTAAAGGGAGCACAGAAGATTTTGACTATAATCCTTTCATCCTCATTAAACTGGTATCATAACTACCTTTGGTAAGCCGTCTGTGAACCTTGTTGAAAACTATGACAACCCTAGAGGGAAGGACATAAACAGTGGGTAATTAGAACAAGAGTGAGGCAGAAACCATAGGGGAAGGAAAAGGAAACTAGCTACTCAATGGACAGGCTCTGGCCAACCCCCAAAGGAGCTGCCCTCCTTAACCCACTGCACAGGGAAGGTTTACTCCCTGGTCCCCCACCCACCCACTCACCCACCCCTTTTAATTGCTGATCATACTCTTCATGCAGATGTTGACATCTGCCCCTAAACTCAACAAGGAGCCAGTCATTGGGAAGAAGGCTACTCCCATCTGTGCATGGCACAGGCTTCAGAAAGGTTATTTGGAAATATGTGCTCTAGATCCCATGAGAGACTGACCTGAGAGGAAAAGTATTTTTTGTTGTTGTTGCTGGTTGTTTTTTGGGTTGCTTTCCTCCCCATCTACCACCACCTCCCCTACTACCAAGAAAATGCACTTGAGAGTCTCCCTTTTCCCACCCTTTTTCCTCAAAGCAAAATCAGCAATTTCAACAGATTTCCATTTTCAAAAGGTGAAAAAGGAGAATGATGGCCAGGCGAGTTCTCTGGCCAGGGAGAAGCCCCGCTGGTATACGCCATTTTCCTGCACTTCTCCTAGGCAGCCAGATGACTAGGATTCAAGGACCAGCCTACCCCTTTCCAAGCTGTTTGCCTTGGACAAATGATTTATTGCCTCTGAACTTCACTTTACTCACCTGTAAAATGAGGAGACTCTCCAGAAGAATGAGAAGATTCTATGAGATGACTCCAGCAGATCCATTTCATAATATGCTCTCCATGTGAAGTTATTACAAGGAACTTGGCAGGCACGCTCCCCTTCACCTATGGGTTTTTCTTTTTTCTTCCATGCAAGCTTCTACTCAGATATGCAGATGGAAGAAATGTATTGGTCCCAAAGACAATACTGCCTGTGAAACAGGATTCAAAGAGATGAAGGGAGGGGAGAACAAGCCTTTCAAAGTATAGCAAGTGGGCGGTCTTCAACTCCTTTTACTTCTTTTTAAAATTCCAGATTATAATGGGGTAACCTCTCAGAAAGAACCCTGTCCTGGAATCCTAGAAAAGAGGCCCTGCTAGGAGCTGACCTTGGACAAATCACTCCATTCTTTGAACCTCACTGTTCAGGGGGCTGAGAACAGAGGGTCCCTAAGGAAGACTGTTGTATGAGAACAGTCTCCACTCTTGACCCAGGCAAACCTGGCTTCATATCTCAACTCCTGTGACTGACTAGCTGTATGACCTGGACTTTTCTCAGTTTCCTCACCTATAAAGCGGGATTAATAAAAGGTACCTATCTAATATGACTGTTCTGAGAATAAAATGAAATAAACTACATAAGCGATTTGACAATGTGCTTGGTTTACAGTAGGTGTTTAATAAGAGGAAGTTGCTATATTATTAAAACTGTCATCATCATTATGGTTGTTGATGTCATCATCATCATTATTATTGTTGTCTATAACTGTTGGAATTTCAAAAGGTAAAGCACTATTCCTGAGTTTTTTGTGCTCTTTAAGTTGAGGTCAGTCTCAGCAAGGTGTGTTCTGAATGGCTACATTCTCCCCAGGGTCACACAACACCACCGGAGAGGGTGCGCATCCCATCTGGTGCACAACTTAAGAAGAGAAATCATGCCCTCCTGTGTCCTTTCTCCAGAGTCTCCTGTTTTCCTCCTTGCCTTACCCTGCTGGCTCAGGTTTAAGAGCTGGAGCTGCTGGGCTATGGGCTTACACTGGTCAGGCAGCCAGGAGGAAGAGGAAACCAGGATAAACATGTTTTGCAAGACCAAGGCTGGTTTAAATGAAGGCAATTCTAAATAAGGACAATACAGTCTTATAGAGCCAGTGCCTTGGCTGCCTGTTGGCAGCTTCCTCTACAGAGGGGTTTGCCATGGAAAACCAAAGGTCAGACTGATAAGCTGAAACTGCCTGCAGCCAGGCTGGCAGGAGGCTCATGACAAGACCTCCTCATCCAGCATTCAAATCCATCCCAGGCCAGAGGATGTGATTACAGAAAGGAATCCAAGGACCCAGTCTGGCCTCCAATCCTAGCTCCTCACTCACTTTCTATTGTAAACTAAGGCATCACATTGCCTATCTATCAAAAAAGAAGAAAAAAAGAAAATTGTTCTGAGTTCCTATGAAAATAAAAAGAGATATCATGTCAATGTGTTTATAAACTGTAAAGTGATTTGCAAAGCTCAAGAGTTAGAAATAGGTTTTAATAGTTCCCCTACCTGCTAGCTGTGTGACCCTGGGCAAGTTCATTTATTTTTCTGAAATTCAATTTCCTGCTTTGTGTGTTTCATATTTGTCCTGAGTTCTAATGATTCCAGGAGCCATCAAAACAGCAGAGTATAGTAACTTGGTTTATTAGTTTCCTGTGGCTGCTGTAACAAATTGCCACAAACTTCATGGCTTAAAACAATAGAAAGTTATTCTCTCATAGTTCAGGAGACCAGAAATCAGTTTCACTGGTCCAAAATGAGAGTGATTTCCCAGGGACTCTAGGGGAAAATCTGTGCCTTGCCTTTCCCAGCTTCTTGTGGCTGCCAGCATTTCTTGGCTCGTGGTTGCATCACTTCAACTTCTACATCCATGTTCAAGCTGTCTCCTCTTCTGTGTGTGGTCAAGTCTCCTTCTGCCTCTCCCTTATAAAGACAATTGTGATTTCATTCAGGACCAACCTGGATAATCCAGAGCTAACTCCTCATCTCAAGACCCTTAACTTACATCTACAAAGTCTTTGCTAACAAAGAAGCTTACAGGTCCCAGATATCAGGGCTTGATATCTTGGAGTTCCATTATGCACCCTTAATGAACTTCTTTTTGATTAATAAAGAGATAGAGAGTCTCAGAAGGATCTCATCATTTTAAAAAATCTTGAGATGGAAGCTGAGAATCAGGAAGGGACTATTGAGGCATGTCAGAAATAATAATGTTGAAATTATTTATATTATCATGCCTTGAAGAGAACCCCATCTTAGTTATCTCCTTATCCCAACCAAGAGACCTAGCAGAGATACTCAAAAGTAAATGAATGGACGTATGGAAATATATGCATATATTTGCATTTCATCTTGAGTATGGCAGAGTGGTTGTGTGAACAGATTGAAATTAGATGACTTGAGTGAAACCCTTGTTAGTTGTGAGACTTTGGACAAGTTATTTAATCTGAGAGGTTTTAGGGTTCTCACATATAAAATAAAAATAATTATATGATCTACCTGATAGAATTTTGCAAGGATAAATAAGGTGATCTGTGTAAAGGAATTTGCATAGTACCTGGCATATGATAACTAAACAGGGTGGAGCATTGCCTCACCCGGGAAGCACAGGGGTTGGGGAACTCCCTCCCCTAGCCAAGGGAAGCCATGAGGGACACTGTGCAATGAAGAAAGGTGCATTCTGGCCCAGATACTACGCTTTTCCCATGGTCTTCGCAACCCACAGACCAGGAGATTCCCTTGGTGCCTATACCACCAGGGCCCTGGGTTTCAAGCACAAAGCTGGGTGGCCATTTGGGCAGACACCAAGCTAGCTGCAGGGTTGTTGTTTTTTTTTTTTTTTTTTTCATACCCTAGTGGTGCCCCTAGAATGCCAGTGAGACAGAACCTTTCACTCCCCTGGAAAGGTGGCTGAAGCCAGGGAGCCAAGTGGTCTAGCTCAGCAGATCCCAGTCCCACAGAGCCAAGCAAGCAAAGATCCACTGGCTTGAAATTCTTGCTTCCAGCACAGTCTGAAGTCAACCTGGGACCCTCGAGATTGGTCGTAGAAGGGGCATCTGGCATTACTGAGGCTCGAGTAGCAGTTTTCCCCTTACAGTGTAAACAAAGCCACTGGGAAGTTTGAACTGGGGGAGCCCATCACAGCTCAGCAAAGCCACTGTAGCCAGCCTGCCCCTCTAGATTCCTCCTCTCTGGGCAGGACATCTCTGAAAGAAAGGCAGCAGCCCCAGTCAGGGGCTTTTAGATAAAATTCCCATCTCCCTGGGACAGAGGGCCTGGGGGAAGGGGCGGCTGTGGGTGCAGGTTCAGCAGACTTAAACATTCCTGCCTGCTGGCTCTGAAGAGAGCAGCAGATCTTCCAGCACACCACTTCAGACAGACGGCCTTCTCAAGTGGGTCCCTGACCTTTGTGCCTCCTGACTGGGAAACAACTTCCAGCAGGGGTCGACAGACACATGATACAGGAGAGCTCTGGCTGGCATCTGGCATGTGTCCGTCTGGGACAAAGCTTCCAGAGGAAGGAACAGGCAGCAATCTTTGTTGTTCTGCAGCCTCCCCTGGTAATATCCAGGCAAACAGGGTCTGGAGTGGACCTCCAGCAAACTCCAGCAGACCTGTAGCAGAGGGGCCTATCTGACTGTTAGAAGAAAAACTAGCAAACATAAAGGAATAGCATCAACATCAACAAAAAGGACATTCATACGAAAACCCCATCTGAAGGTAACCAACATCAAAGACCAAAGATAGATAAATGCACGAAGATGAGCAAAAACCAGTGTAAAAGGCTGAAAATTCCAAAAACAAGAATGCCTCTTCTCTTCCAAAGGATCACAACTCCCTGCCAGCATGGGAATAAAACCTGACAGAGAATGGGTCTGATGAATTGACAGAAGTAGGCTTCAGAAGGTGGGCAATAACAAACTCCTCTGAGCTAAAGGAGCATGTTCTAATCCAATGCAAGGAAGCTAAGAACCTGGAAAAAAGGTTACGGGAATTGCTAACTAGAATAACCAGTTCAGAGGAGAACATAAATGACCTGATGGAGCTGAAAAATACAGCCCGAGAACTTCATGAAGCATACACAAGTATCAATAGCCGAATCGGTCAAGCGGGAGAAAGATTAACAGAGATGAAAGATCAACTTAATGAAATAAAGTGTGAAGACAAGATTAGAGAAAAAAGAATGAAAAGGAACGAACAAAGCCTCCAAGAAATATGGAGCTATGTGAAAAGACCAAAACTACCTTGGGTTGGTGTACCTGAAAGTGACAGGGAGAGTGTAACCAAATTCAGAGCGGAATTCTAACAGAGGTACAAAGAAGAGCTGGTACCATTCCTTCTAAAACTCTTCCAAACACTAGAAAAACAGGGAGTCCTTCCTAACTCATTTTATGAGGCCTGCATTATCCTGATGCCCAAACCTGGTAGAGACCCAACAAAAAAAAAGAAACTTTCAGGCCAATATCCCTAATGAACATGATGCAAAAATCGTCAGTAAAATACTGGCAAACCAAATCCAGCAGCACATCAAAAAGCTTATCCACCATTATCAAGTCAGCTTCAACCCTGGGATACAGGGCTGGTTCAATATACGCAAACCAGTAAACGTAATCCATCACATAAACAGAACCAATGGCAAAAACCACATGATTATCTCAATAGATGCAGAAAAAGCCTTCAATAAAATTCAACAGCTCTTCATGCTAAAAACTCTCAATAAACTAGGTATTGATGGAATGTATCTCAAAATATTAAGAGCTATTTATGACAAACCCACAGCCAATATCTTACTGAATGTGTGAAAGCTGGAAGCATTCCCTTTGAAAACTGGCACA
>NW_016806642.1:10262654-10296081 GCF_001698545.2 Rhinopithecus bieti | reverse complement strand
CTCATAAGTGGGTGCTGAAAAAGAACACAGGGACACAGGGAGGGGAACATCACACACCAGTACCTGTCAGGGGGTGGCGGCCTAGGGGAGGGATAACATTAGAAGAAATACCTAATGTAGATGACGGGTTGTGGGTGCAGCAAACAACCATGGCATGTGTATACCTATGTAACAAACCTGCACGTTCAGCAAATGTATCCCAGAACTTAAAGTACAGTAAGGTAAAATAGTGTACCTGAATTAAAAAAAAAAAAAAAAAGAATAGTATCTTCATCAAGGAGAACTAGAAAAGATAGCAAAACCTAGATACCAAGTCCCAAGGGAACAGAAGGCCTTAGAAATGACAAGAAGTTGGATGAGATGAAACACCTGGAATTGTTATTGTTGTTGTGTGGCTTTTTATGTGCTTGATTTGTTTGAAAGAGCAGGCTGCATTTAAAGGACTTATTTTTCAAGATTGTATGCTCTACCAAGAAAACAGACATGTACACAATGAATTTAAGATGCATTATTAAAAAAATATCATTTTAGAGATGCAACAGGGCAAGGATAAAAAGCAAAAAACCCAGCTCAAAAAGAAAGAGGATGAATTAGCAAAAGTGTTCCAAAGAAAGTTACACTGCTTCTTGTGACCTTTCAAACCATACTTTGAAGAATCGAATAGAAGAGACCTCAAGAGATCATCTCACTTCGACTTCTGCCTTCAGGGGCCTGGTTATCCCCATTTATAGATAACGTTGCTGAGGTGCAAAGAAACACAGGAAATCGTGGTGGAGTGAAAACGATACAAAGGTCTTTCTGCTTCTTGGTACTATTTCCTTCCAGACAGGATAGATAAGGAGAAAATACAAATTTTAAAATCATACTTGTTAGATCCCTTGTCTCAGCTAAAGTATAATTTGAGGGTGACAGATAAGACAAATAAAAATGAGATAAACAGAAATGTATTTCTGTGTTATATAAAAGAAATTTAGAGATACTTGTAGACAAATGTTTGTAACAACACTATTCACGATATCTAAAATGTATATGTGCCACATTTTCTTAATCCAGTCTATCATTGTCCAATCAACAAATTAATGGATGATCAAAAGGTGGTATATTTATACCATGGAATATTATTCAGCCATAAAAAATGAACAAAGTACTGATATGTGATATAATGTGGACGAGCCTCAAAAACACGCTAAGTAAAAGAAAACAAACTCAAATGGTCACATGTCATACAATTCTGTTTGTATGAAATGTCTATCATCGGCAAATCCATAGAGACAGAAAGCAGACTGGTAGTTGCCAGGGACTGAGCAGAGGTAGATGGACAGTGACTGCTTACTGGGTATGCTGTTTCCTTTTGAGGTGATTAAGATGCCCTGGAATTGAACAGAGGTGACATCTGTACAGTATAGTACATACATTAAATGCACTGAATTGTACACTTTGAAATGGTTAATGGTTAATTTTATTTTATGTAAATTTTACCTCAATTAAAAGAAATCCAGGGGTGAGAAATCAGAACTGACAGTCAGCTTTCTGAAAACGTTAGGGCAGGAGGCATCCAGGCTCTTTCTGTCTCCAAATTCTGCCATCGACAGGTTTTAGCTTCTACCTTATAGTCCAAAATGGCTGCTCAGACTCCAAGAACAGCAATTGTAATTCAGCCATCAGGGAGGAAAAAATAACAACATGGGGAATGAGGGAAGGATCCTGAAGAAGTGCCGTAAAAACTGAGATTTTGAAGAATGTGAGGGAATTAGCAAAGGGACGAATGGCAAGGAAGAGCTTCCCAGAAAAAGTAGTGAGAGGGTGCAGGTCTCAGTTGTGAGAGGCTGGTGGGTGGAGGAACCAGGAGAAGCCCAGCAGGGTTGGCACATGGAGAGTGAGGGGGAAAGGTAGGCATGGACTGGATGACCCAGCCAGCCTGTTTGGCTCTGACAATCTATTACATTTCCTCTCACCATCCTAGTTCTTGGTCATTTCTACCACACTGTACTCCTGAGTCTTAAGGAAATTGATTCAATAAAAATAACTAAATGAGAAAAGAGTTTGGAGATGGCCTTTGGTATGCATAAAATCACACATTTCATCTTCCAGGCAAGTACTTTATGAAGTTATTTACCTCTCAAAGACAGCTGCCAAGGACCCCCTGATTCAAGGGTTCTCTCCTGCCTCTTGACAGCGTGTTTTACTGCTGCCCTTCCAGAGGTCTTCTACACTGTCTCCCTCTTTCAATGACCTCATTCTCAGTGCCAGTGAGAGCCAAGGTAAATTGTGCAGACTTACAATCAGGGCCAGCAGCTGAGATGTGAACTGATCATTTGTCTCCCCAGGACCCAGGGGAATGGCATTTGGTAGAATGAGGAGGAGGAAGCTACTGCCTTGGGTCACCCATGCCCACTACTCTCTTTGTTTTGGCTTTGACAATATTTTTAATTTTATGTGCCAGGGAGCACAGCTGGGGCTAGCCTGCCCTGGCTGAACCTTATATGGCTGAAGAGAGATAGCAAGGACTTGCTGAGCTCATCTGGTGCTCTAGGATACTTTGGCAAGCCCTGAAGATGTCACAGTTTGTTGTGATGACCAAGAATGACTGAGCTGGAGGACTGGAGTCTTGGATAGGTAATAAGATTTTCCCAAGGGCAGACATTGAAGTTTGAGGTAGCCTGGTCAGCTCAAGGGTTGCAGGTGAGATCATTAAATGTCTTTTTGTACCAACCCAAGAGAACTCCCTCCAAATTGCTGGATTTTGACCAGAAAATTTGAAGATAGAGGATTAAAGAAGAAATAAGCATGCAAAAATCAATAAAGAATGAAGAATGTATTGGGGCTATGTATAAGAGAATATTTTCCAGTGAGCTCTCATCTGAGAATAATAGCTTCTACCAAATGATTGCTAACCATGTGTTTAATCCTAAGTGCATTATATGTTTTAATTCATTTTGTCATTGGCACAATGCTGTAAAGTATTATGATTGTCTCCATTTCACCAATGAGAAACTAAGGCTTAAGAGGTGATGGGACTTTCCCAAAGTCACCCAGGTATTAAGAGATGGAACCAATATCAAAACCCAATTATGTACAACCTCAACGTCTATGTTCTTAGTCAATATCCTTTACTATTTCCCTTTAAACTCTACTAACCAGCATTCCCCTGTTCAGGTAGACATAAAATCATTTTCGCAGTGCTGGAAGAGATTTGAAGAGCTCACCAAACTCCCATTTGATTAAAAATAGCAACAGGGTAGCTGAAGACCTGAGATGAAGGTTGTCAACTGACAGAAGGTCAAGGAGAAGCACAACCTTCTACCTCCTGCCACCTTGCAGTGGACTGCAAAGCTCCTGATATAAGCTGGGTAGTTTCCATTCACTCCTGCAAATTCACTCTCCATCCTCAGTCTCTGTGGGGCCCAGGAGCCTACCACCCGTACACCACATCAACCCTCTGGATTTCAGTCCAGTTTGGCAAACAGAAGGCATCCTCAGGACAGCTGAAGGCAAGAGAGAGAGAGATTAGGGTATATATTCCCTGGTCTCCTCATGTAGGGCCACAGGTTCTCAGTGGCCATGTTCCTCTAACAAAGGCCTTGACTTCCATCAGGCGGTCCTCTGCCAAAGCCCAAGCATAGCTCTTGCTCTCTCTAAGGGCTCTGCTACCTGCCCCTGGTACTTAACCGTCCTGTATTTATTTCCCTGAATTCCATTCATACCTTTGTTAATAGTCCCTTCATCAAACTCTTCTCAGTAACCTCATTTGAGCGGGATGTTTCCTGTTGGGACACAGGGTAATTCAATGCTAGAGTTTTAGGTCTGGAAGGGATGTCACAGTCTTCTACTCTTGTGGTTTTCAAACATTTTATTTTTACCTGCATAAATCTGGTAAGAACCCCAGTTATGAAACCAATAAAGTTCTGGAAGGCTGTGGAACCCTGCACTGCCCAGCATCCCACCCAAAACACCCCTCTTCCCTGCCTCCCCAAAACTCCTCTGTGAAACCCAAGGATTATAGAGCAAATGCTCCGAAACCAGCTGACCTAATTCAAACCCTTCACTGTACATGAGGGGAGAAGGCAGTTGGCAAAGTTTCCAAAGTGTCCTTTGTTGGCCTGAGTGGGTCTGATTTATGCCCTAGGCCTTCATCAACAGTTTGCCTCAATATCTTCCAAAGTGTAAAGTCCCGTAAATCTTCCCTGAGAGCAATGACTCGACTGCCAGTTCGTGTTATACAAACACACAGAAATGTCATTAAGGCAACAAACAGCCCCGCTGGCCGGGGCAGAGCCTTTTCTGCCAGGCTCAAGTTACTTAAAATCAATATTTGAACAAGGACAAAACCACATGTTTTCAAAACCAAATTAGAAGGGTCTAATACCAGGCCTGGAGATGTGATTACATCACGTGCGTTCCAGCTGGCCCCTTGGGCCTCTGCCGTTGGGCCTGACCAGCCTGCCAAGGCTCCTACCCCCTCATACAGTCACTGGACTTATTTGTCCTGAGCATGTGACCTTACCAGACAGGTGACACTGAGGAACAGAATAAGGAAGAAATAGGAATTTTCACAGAGCCAAGCACAGGACCTGAGTTTACAAACCAAAGCAAGTTAGTTGTGTTCACTCATTCAATCCTGTCATGTATTCCAAACCTGCACCAGACTCTACACTAAGATCTGGGCATCCAAAAGCGTACCAACTTGTGACACTCTGCTCTCAGGGGACTCGCAGTATAGTATGGAAGACAGAGAAGACAACGGGACATTTCAATGCAGTAAGACGTGTGCCAGTGTTGCAGGTAAGTTCAGGGAACTGTGTAGGCACAGAGCAGGGACAGGTAACCAGGGCCTGATTGGGGAACTGTCTGAGAACGTTTCCCATAGCAGATATGCCCAGAGAAACTCTGTCTAACCTACTATTCTGGCTTTGCTATATGTCAGGCCCAGGAGAGGGAAGGGTGGATGAGAAGAGAGAAGACCTCTGCTTTCTCCCAGAAGGACCAGGTGTGTGAAAAAGAGTTCTAGTTTCTCCCTGGGAAAAGCACCTGATCTGATCGCCCAGCTCAGCATCTCTGCCCCTTCTCTTTTCAGAACCAGCCTGTCCACAGAACCCCCAACCTTGCCATCCCCACCACCCATCATTTGCTTGAGTAAAGGTGGCCATGAGTACAGGTTCCATGACATGAGCCTCTGGCATGGCCCATTCTTAAACAAAATTCTCTTTGACCCACATCAAGTTCTTCATGTTTGGCATTCAATGACTCGGCAATGGAGTCATCATCTTTCTTAAGATAGTATTCCGGGCCTCCAGGATCCTGCAGGTGCCTGTGAACTGTCTGTGCTCTTCACTTGCCCAGCTCCACTGTGTTTCAGGACACGTCTTCCCTGATGAGTCAGTGAGCTCTCTTCTGTCTCCATGCCTGTGCACGCATCAGTCCCTAAGCTGGAAATGCCTTCCCCCGTCCATAGCATGAACCCATGGTCTCCTTCAAGACTCAGTATAAGTGTCCTTTTCCCCAGGATGCTGTCCCTGGTTTTTCTCCACTTTCCCCAGGCAAATTGCACATGTTCTCTCCTCTATCCTCATTTAGAATTTAGCTATAAAGTATTTGAACCTTTGCTATGGAACTGCTTATTTACTTGCCTCTCATGGGTATAAGAATTATATTTTGTGCCCACTTGTTTCTTCAATCACTGATTTAATTAAACTAACATTGATTGAGCTCTACTCTAGGCCAGGTACTGGATTCTGGAGGTACACAACAAAAAAGACAAAGATCTCACCTTCAAAGAGTTTGCTGTCTAATAGAAAAAATTAATACACATTTCTCTCCCACAAAATAGAGAATACAGGAAAGGAATCTACTTAGAGGAGTGAGATGGGCTTCACAGAGGAAGATTTCATTTCAGCTTAGTGGTGAAGGGAAGGTAGAATTTAGCCAAGAAAGAAGAAAAGAAATAGAGAAGGAAAAGAAAGAAAGAAAGAAAGAAAGAAAGAAAGAAAGAAAGAAAGAAAGAAAGAAAGAAAGAAAGAAAGAAAGGAAGGAAGGAAGGAAGGAAGGAAGGAGAGAGAGAAAGAGAGAAAGAGGAAGAGAAGGAGGGAGGGGGAGAGAGAGACAGAGAAAGAAAGAATGAAAGAAAGAATGAAAGAAAGAAAAACAGAAAGAAAGAAAGAGAAAGAAGATAAAAGAAAAGAAGAGAATAGAAAAGAAAAGAAAGGAAAGATCTAGACAGAATTAAATAGCAGCCATGACCCAGAAGCCTGAAATGGTCCATCTTATTTAGGAACTTGCAAGTGTGTAGTTCAGCATGGCTACAGAAGGAAGTGCAGGTCAGTGGGACAGAGTGGGTCAAACATGGTGGGAAGAGAACAGGGAGAAGCCATAAGCAAGGGCTAGGCCTGAGCTGGGTCATGGAAGGTGAGCCAGGTTGTGTGCATGCCACGTTAGGGAGCCTGTACTTTCTTCAGTCAGTTGTTGAAGGCTTTCAGGATCCTAGCTAGATTTGTGAGCTAGGAAGATCATTTGCCTCTGTTTCCCCAGTGCCAATAAGAATAAAAGTTTTATAAACATTTAATGCTGAATCTGAGCATTCTCACCTGTTGCAAGACACTGCAAGATTCAAGAGGCCAGGCCACTCTGCCATGGTGGGGAGCAGTCATCTTCCTCTGATGGGATCAGAACTACAGAACTACAGGCAGTCCTTGCCTTTAACAACTTGAATTCCATTCAAAGTGCTACTTAATTAACATCCATTCCTCAGTTCTCACTATGATTACCTAGACCATACATGTATTAGTCCATTTTCATGCTGCTGATAAAGACATACCTGAGACTGGGTAATTTATACAGAAAAAAAAGGTTTATTGGACTTACAGCCTCATAATCATGGCAGAAGGCAAGAAGGAGCAAGTCACATCTTACATGGATGGAAGCAGGAAAAGAGAGAGCTTGTGCAGGGAAACTTTGCCTTATAAAGCCATCAGATCTCATGAGACCTATTCACTATCACGAGAACAGCACAGGAAAGACCTGCACCCATGATTCAATTACCTTCCACAGGTCCCTCCCACAACATGTGGGAATTCAAGATGAGATTTGGGTGGGGACACAGCCAAACCATATCAACATATTATACAAATAAAGACAGGCACAGCGGACACCCTTTCTTATCCTCTCCCTCTGTTCATCAATCATCACCTGAAATTTCCATGTATTCATCTCCCAAATCAGTCCCTTCCTCAGCATCAGGCTATTTCTGCCAGATGTTAGTCTTCTGTGATAGGCAGGGTATCAGTCAGAGTTCCCCAGAGAAATAACAGAGTATATACATGTATATGTGTATGTGTGTGTGTGTGTGTGTGTGTGTGTGTAGAGAGAGAGAGAGAGGAGAGAGTTTTTTTCTGACTTTTATTTTAGGTTTGTGGGTACAAGTGAAGGTTTGTTATGTGGAACAGAGATTTTGTATAAGGTATTAGCTCACACAATTATGGAGGTGGAGAAGTCCCACCATCTGCCATCTGCAAGCTGGAGACTCTGGCAAGCTGGTGGTATAGTTGGAAGACCCTAGAGTCTTATAGCCAAAGGTGTAGATTCCCATCCAAGTCTGAAGGCCTGAGAACCAGGAGCATCAAGGGCAAGAGAACACCACTGTTGAGCTCAGCCAGTCAGACAGAAGGCAAATTCTACCTTCTTCCACTTTTTTGTTCTACCCAGGCCCTCAATAGATTGGATGATGCCCACTCACTTTGGGGAGGGCCATCTGCTTTACTCATTCCACCAATTCAAATGCTAATTTCCTCCGGAGACATCCACAGAGACACACCCAGAAATAATGGGTAATCAGCTATTTGGGCATCTCTTAGGCCAGTCGGGTTGACACATAAAAGTAACCATCCCAGGCAGCTTCTGAAATGGTTCCCAGTGATCCCTTTTGTTAGTTTACTAGATCTGCTGTAACAGAGTCCCACACGAATTGAGTGGCTTCAACAATAGAAATTGATTACCTCATAGCCTGGAGGCCAGAAATCCCAAATCAAAGTTTTGACCTTCTGAGGTCTCTGAGGGAGAATCTGTTTCAGGCTTCTCCCCATGGTTTGTAGATGACTGACTTACGGTTAATATGTATGCAATGTTCTCCTTGTATGCATGTCTGTCTCCAAATTTTTTCTTTTGATAAGCATACCAGTCATATTGGACTAGGGCCCACCCTAGTGACTTTATTTTAACTTGATTACCTCTGCAAAGACCTTATGTCCAAATAAGGTTACATTCTGAGCTATTGAGGTTTAGGACTTCAACAAGTCTTTTTAACAGACTTGCTTCTAAAGAACAGAATATGACAAAAATGAGGAGATGTTACCTCCAACATTAGGTTATAAAAGAATATGACTTCCATCTTGTTAGCACGCTCTCTGTCTCTCTCTGGTTCTTCTCACTAGTTCTGTTTCAAGGAATATATCACATTATGAGCTGCTCTCAGGCCACATGAGAGCACCTAGCCACATGACAACAAACTGAAGATGGCCTCCAGCCAATGGTCAGCAAGAAACTGAACCCTCCAAGCTCACATGGTTGAGCTCTTCTCTCTTCAAATTGAGCCTTGAGATGACTGCTGCCCCAGCCAACTCTCGACCGCAGACTGTGACAAGACCCTGACAGATCCAGCTAAGCCACCCGTTGATAAGCCAGGCCTGGAGGAATGTTGCTGCTTCAGTCCACTAAATTTGGGGTGATTTGTTACGCAGCAATAGACAACTGATACATTCTCCATCCCCTCAGAACCAGCTTCTCTTTCTCTGTCTCCACCCTGCATCCTTTGTAACCTCTTTATGACCTACAAATTTCCCCAATTAAAAATGTGTTATAGTTCCTCACTGCTCTCAGGATAAAGAGCAGGCCCCATCTTCATCTTCAGCTTTGAAAGGCTATGATGCAAGATAATTTGCTTTGAAGAAGATAAAATTGGGTTCAAATTATGGCTCTGCTGTTTACTATTAGTGTGACTTCTGTGCTTAATTCCTTGTCTGTAAAATAGGGCTACTAATTTCTTATTGAACAAGTACTTATTGAAAGCAGGCTATCTACTGGATTTATGCTAGGTGCAAAGGATGCAATAATTATAAGAAATAGTCTCTACCTTCAAAGAACAGAAACAAACAGTTTAATTTATAACTACCATAGAGTATATTATGTACTATGATGAAGAAAATAAAACAGACTAAGAATAGTTAATGTATACTGAATTCTTACTGTACAAATACTTTAGGTGTATTTATAATATAATCACCACAGCTGTCCTATGAGGTACTATTAACTCCATCTTATAGATGAACAAACTGAGGCTCAGAAAGTTAACTAACTTGCTCAAAGTCACACAAATAGTAAGTAGGGAGACTAGATTCAAACTCTGGTTTATATCACTCCAGAGCTCTCGCTTCTTTTCTAATATGCTATGCTGTCTGTGATTGATCTCACAGTTGGGGTCTCAAGAAGCAGACACCAAGATTAATTTTGGAACACAAAGTGTTTAGTAGTAATGAGCACCTGTGCAAGGAAGAGGAAGGAAGCAGGATTGAGCAGAGGGAGAAGCTGAACCTTGTTGTAAGCTTAACCAAGGCTTAGCTAACACAGCAAGGGACTCCAGTGCTAACTGCCCAATGGTGAAGTTTTCCTCAGGCTAAAACGGTTAGGCCTTCATGCTACTGACTTGCTCAATACCAGTGAGTGCAGCTGCGTGATTCCAGGCAAAGCATTTTTCTGCAGCTCAAGCTGACCCTGGAGGAGCTGACAGCTGGAGGCTGCCTGCTAACCACACTCCTGGCAACTGGACAAACCCATGCAGAAGTCCATACCTATCACAATGGGTGGGCACATAAATCAGATACAGGGGCATAGGGAGGACTTCTAGGGGTAGATGACACTGAATCCTGAAGGAGTGGGGGAAAGGCATTCAAAGCTGAGAGGTAAAACCAGGAAAAGAATAGGGATTTGAATTGAGAGGTGAAAAAAGATAAGAAACAATTAAAGGAATAGCTACAACACTTCTCTACCTTTCTGAACTCCTGTGCTTTCTCTTGTCATCATAATCCTGGAAAAATAAAAGCCTTGCCTTTCACATTGCTGTCCCCTTTTCATTAAGCTCACTTCCATGAGGGTCTCCTAAGTGCTCCCTCAGGGACTTTTTGTCCTGCACAGCCCAGACTCCATATAGGATGGGTCTGGAAAAATTCAGCAAGCTGGGCAGACGGGGAGGAGCACAGTTTTCAGAAAGGCCCTTTCTGGGTGGACAGGTGTCAGGAAATAGGGCATCTAAAAATTCTAGAGGAGGTTCAGTCTGCTGGGTGGAACTATGAGACTCTGAGAGACTGTGGTGACAGTAGGTCATAGTCTCGAACAAAGGATGTTACAGGGTCTGACACTTAGCTGAGACTTAATAATTATTTGTTGATGAATTGATGTCCATTTGTGAATTCTTTGACAAGGAAAGGATGGCAGGGACAAGTGGATAAGCCTAGAGATTCACACCATCAGGAGATATTAGGATGCCTAGGTCAGTGATCAGCACCAGATAGGACTCTCTGCAAATAATTGAATCCCTGTCAATATTTGAGTTCAGGCTCCTGGGGTTCAAGACAGTGACCACATCTAGGAATCAAGCAGAAACATGATAATAACTGTGGTGCCAGGGGTCACGGCCAGAAAAGGAGCGTGTCATTCATTTGTTACACCATACATCCTGCCTGCATTTATTCAGCCATCCAGACACCCATCCCTTCATCTGTACTTGAAATCTTTACATGGAAGATAACACTTGCTATGGCCTGAATTTTGTGTCCCCTGAAAATTTATATGCTGAATCTTAATCACCAAGGTGATGGAATTAGAAGGTGAGGCTTTTGGGAGAAGATTAGGTCATAAGGGTGGAACCTTCCTGGATAGGATTAGTGCTTTTGTAAAAGAGGTCCAGGAGAGACTCTTGCCCCTTTTGCCATGTGAGGACACAGCAAAAAGTCAGCAGTCTGCAACCCAGAAGATAGTTTGCACTAGATACTGAATCTGCTGGTTCCTTGATCTTGGACTTCCCAGATTCTAGAACTGTGAGAAATAGATTTCTGTTGTTTAGAAGCCACCTAATTTATGATATTTTGTTATAGCAGCCTGAACAGACTAAGATAGCATTCCACTTCCCGCTTCACTCCCTTCTCTCTCCTGCCACAGATATTTTACAGAGAATAGATTATTAGCAAGATAGAATAAAGACATACAGGCTGTAGCAGCACAAAAATCCATGCAAGGTTGCTGAGAAAGTTGGTCAGTGTTGACAGGAGAAATGCTGATTTGGTGTGTTGATACATCTAAAGCTTCATAGATTTAATGCTGCCCCTCCAGGTTGAAGCTCAGATTCCAGGCAGAGAAAGAAGTAGAAGTAGGAAGTGGGTATAGGAAAAGAAGGGGAGATACAGGGAGGAAAAAAAGTCCCAAATGTCTGTGTGAATTGGACTCAGAAGTGGAAGATAGTGAAATGAAAAATAAATGTTTCACACCATCGCTGTGTATTATCAGATTTAAAAAGGATTTTCACTCTGATTATGAGATACACCCACAAGCTCTTCAAGATATTTTGTCCATAACTAAGACAGCTTTTGCTGGGCACTGCAGATACTGACATGGATTAAGATGCAGTCACTGGGCCAGGCATGGTGGCTTGCACCTGTAATCCCAGCACTTTGGGGGGCTGAGGCAGGAGGATCACCTGAGGTCAGGAGTTTGAGACCAGCCTGGCCAACATGGTGAAACCCCATCTCTACTAAAACTACAAAAATTAGCTGGGCATAGTGGCACATGCCTGTAATCCCAGCTACTCGGGAGGCTGAGGAAGGAGAATTGCTTGAACCCAGGAGGCAGAAGTTGCAATGAGCTGAGACTGTACCACTGCATTCCAGCCTGGGCAACAGAGTAAGGCTCTGTCTCAAAAAAAAAAAAAAAAAGAAGAAGAAAAGAAAGAAAGATGCAGTACTATTCTAGGGTCACTCATAGTTCTAAGGCAGATGGCAGACAAGCAGATAGTGAAGTGTAGGGGAGGATGGCTGTGATGATAAGCCGTGCACCGTAGCCAGACATGGACTTTCAGGAAGACTTCCCAGAGGAGGTGTGATGGCTGGGGAAATAAGTTTTTGAAAGATGGGTTGGAGTTATCCAGACAATGAAAAGAAGAGGTAATAAGACAAGAAGAATAAAATCCTTTTTGGCAGAAGAATCAGCTTGTGAAAACAGCAAGAGGCATGAAAAATTTGCGGTAGTTTATTGTGGTTGAAGAAAAGGTATGAGTGAGAAGGACAGACAGGAACTAAGGCAAGAACTAGATCATAAGGGACCTGTGTGCCAGGCTAAGAGTTTAAACTTTATTCTGAATGCTATGGGGAGCCATTTAGAGAATATTCCACAGAATTGTGATCTTAAGTCACTGAGATGGAACTACTGGAATTTCTTGGATGCCTCCAGCAGCTTACCTCTGGGTCCTAGTTCTGATGTCTGGCCTGAAATTTATGCAGCCTTTGGCTTCATTCTTCGCTTTGGGATCAGAAGATGGACTCATTTCCATGGTGTTGGGCCACTGGGTGGAGCCTCTATAGGTGGGGCCTTCCAGAAATGGGTGACACCCATGATGTCAGAGGGGTGGGGCATGGGGGTAATGGAATGGGGTGTAAACAGCTGCTATCACTATCCCCCCCTTCTTTCTGACTGAGAAAATACAAACCACTTCCCATGCTGCTGAGCAAGGATTCCTTTCAGTTCTGGAGAAGTTCACCCTTTTATAAGACCCAAATTATTTATAGAGACTGCAGAGTTGTGAAAAGACCTCAAGCTTCATGGTCAAGTGATCTAGATTTGAATCCTGGCCTGGTTATGTGCTGTGAGAGCTTTAGCAAGCTAGTTACTTTCTCTGGGCCTTAGTTCCCTTAGCTTTAAGATAGAGATAATAATGTCTCTCTCACAGGGCTAATAAGAGCATCAAAGAGGAAAATATTTATAACTTTTTGGCACTACATATTAGTTCTTCCTCCAGAGAATTTTTTTTCTTGTGGAGTTTTCCTCTTATTGGACATCCAGGGCCCACTGAGTCCAGCTTTTCTACCTCAGTGATAGAATTTTTAAAACATTACATGTACATTTGAGTGTCATTGACCAAAGGGAAAAAAAAGTGGCTCATTTCTTCATTTATTTTAGTAAACTGCACTAACTCAGGCACCATGGATTTATGAAGTTGCAAAGAACCTGATATTCGAAGTAGAAAGACCTGACCTCCTATCTCTGTTTGCACCTTTGACCAAGTCACTTTTCTGAAAAATCAAGTTCCTCCCAGTCTTGATGATCTCCAGAACAAGCTACTAAACTATCAGATTCCAGGAAGTTCAGTTTATTGGGGGAACAGGAGACTAAGAACTAAAGGGTGACCTCTTTATCACCTAAGTTCTGTGAGTTTCCATGAAGGCCTGCAGATAAGGAAGAAGAAATTATTCCACGGGAAAAGAGTTAGAAAGTTTATGCTTCAAGAATGAATCTTAAAATATTCCAAGAATGTCAGAGAGGAAACATACCCCAGGGGACTCCCAGGAGGAGTGATAGAGGAGAACAGCTGGACTTGCCACACGCTGAGCCCTATGCAGTCCCCAGACCAAATTTCAAAGAGCTACTATGTATGGTGCAACACCAGGGTAGGCCTCCTCTTGTGTTGTGTCTCTCCCTGCTTTCTAGGTGCAGAAGGCCTTTCCCAGGGCAAGCCTATTGACATTGTCTCCAACTTCTGCTTAATACATAAAAGAGCTACCTTTGGAATCGCACAGACATGGATTCAAAACCCAATTCTGCCACTTACTGTGTGACTTTGACGAGTGAATACATCTCTCTGAACTTCCATTTCTTCATCTATCAAATGGGAATACATATTTTTTCCCTGAGATTTTTGAAAGTGAGAACTCAATGAAATAATGTTATAAATCCTTTAGCCCAGCATCTTAGGAGGAGCTCCATCAATAGCAGTGAATAATTTGGGAGAGAATAGCTGGGTGGAATGGCCTTGTGCTTCATGAATGGCTTAGGCCCTTTTTGAATCACTCTGGGTCACAGTGGATATATCTAAATTATGAGGTTAGCTTTTGTCTGCTAGACTAGAGGTCTCTAAGGTGGTGGGAAGAGAGGCATCAACTTCTCCCAGCAACGTAAAGGGAGAATGGGAGCTTCCAACAGGTGAAGCTGCCAAGAAAGCAGGCCTGACTACTCAGCCTGAACATCGTGCTTCGGCTGGGCTGGTAGGGTCTGAAGGGAAGCTCTATGAGATTCATTCAGCAATCATTCAACAGCTCTCTACTGTGCACCTGCTACATGTCAGCCAGTGGTTCCAAAACTCGAGATACAATAGAGAACAAGTCATTGTCCTTGCCTGCTTAGAGCTAACTTTCTGGTGGAGGAACAAAAATTAAACAAAAGTAAATAACTGGCATATTTCAGGTAATACTTATTTGCATAAATCAGGCAAGATGTCCTCAGAATTCTGAAGGGAGGCAGCAGGGCAGAAGGTCTGGCAGAGACCACAGGTTGGCAGCAGCTACTAGGAAATCTGTCCCTGGGTGGGCATCAGGGCTGGAAGCAGGAGAAATTCACAGTTACTGGGTTGGAGGTACTGTTACTGATGTCAGACAGCCTGAGTGTGAGACTTTGCTCCACTAATTACAAACTGTGGGCCTTGGGCACATTACTTAACCTCTTAGAGCTTTAGTCTCTTGCTCTGTAAAAGATTAAAACACAATTTACACCTATAGTTACTATGAGGATTAAATGAGATGATAGATACAAGTATTTAGTACAACACCTAGCACAGAGTAAATGCTCAGTAGAGGTTGACTTAATTATATTGTTATTATCCTACTAAATAAGCATGGCCAGAATATGCAGGTTTGTCTGGACTGGGATCCCAATAAAAAGAGTGACCAGGTGCATGACAAGGATCCCATAACCAGAGCAGGAGCCCAGTCCTAGATCCAGAGGTGAGTGGGAGAGAGTGGATGTGAAGGAGGAAAGAAAATGGGATTCCAGGGGTTAGTCCTAAGTATGAAAACTGGGTTCATTTGGCAGCAGAGCAAACAGGAAGAATTCATTGGCAACCTAGGGGTATAGAAAGAGAGAGAGTGGAGATTCAAGACAAAGAGAAACTAGTTATAGCTCATGTTGGTTGAACACTTCTTTGTGCTAATCCTTGCGTAAGTGTTTGACATGCCTAACGCCATGTAATAATAAAGCAGCTCTCTGTGGTGGATGTTACTATTCTACATTTTACAAATGGGGAAATGGACTCAAAGAGAGTGTAACTTATCTAAAGTCAACCAACCAGCAAAGGGTTTTGAACCTGGATTTGAACCCAGATTTAGCTAATGTCAAAGCCTAGGTTGTCAGCCAGAAGACCATCATGTTCTTCCCCAAATCTACTTGATCTTTTTCTGTCAGGTTGGTTGTCTTCATTCAAGTGACAAACATTTACTAAGCATCTACTTTGTGGCAACTGCTCGCAATGGGCTGACCTGGACTGGAATCCTCAATGACTTGTCAACATAGAGAGGAAGATGACACAATTGAAAGAGCCCTGCCTCGGTAGTCTGACAGACCTGGTGACTAGTAAGGTGACACTCTGTTTTCTGAAAAACTTCCTCAAAAGACATCATGCAGGCCAGGTGCGGTAGATCACACCTGTAATCCTAGCACTTTGGGATGCCGAGGCAGGCAGATCACCAGGTCAAGAGATCGAGACCATCCCGGCCAACATGGTGAAATCATATCTCTACTAAAAATACAACAAAATTAACTTGGTGTGGTGGCATGTACCTGTAGTCCCAGTTAATCGGGAGGCTGAGGCAGGAGAATAGCTTGAACCTGGGAGGTGGAGGTTGCAGTGAGCCAAGATCATGCCACTGCACTCTAGCCTGGGTGACAGAGTGAGATTCCATTTAAAAAACAAAACAAAACAAAACAAAAACAGATACCATGATACCATGCATATCTAGGCATGTTAAACTACTGAAAGTGGTGTCAAAGAAAGAATCTAGGCCTCTGAGTCAGAAGACCTGGTTATAAGTCTTAGATAAATCATTTCGTCTGCCAGAGCTTTAGTTTCCTCCATTGCAAAACCAAGGCTTAGAATTAAAAGCCCAAGAAACATCCTTCAAAGATGACATAATGACCTTGAATAAAAATCTTTGAATTTAAGTCTCATCTTTGCTGCAAATCTGCTCTATGAGTTTGGATGATTCACCCCTTACCTTCTACTATATTCATCATTCTTAACTTCTTTGTTAAATAGAGAGAATTGATTCTTCCAACATTCAGTAAATGCCTCAAGTTGTGGCTGTTTCCTTTCCTATATCCCTTGAATCACTGGAACTGGAGATCCATTAGGTGTCCTCCTTCGTGCGTTCTACCCATTGCCTCTGCCCTCTCTAAAAATTTCTCAGCTTGGATTCTCATCAGACACCTGGCAGCTAACAGAATGAGTGCCTCAATCCTAAACAGGGGATCTTCGGGGACAATACATCATCCTCTACAGTTGCACTACTCAGATCTACTGGCTTTATATAATAAGTTTCACCCAACTTGGAACAGATCCTCTGGGATTATGATTATTTTCTTTTCCCAGGGAAGCTTACAAGAGGAAGATGAGTAGGATAAGTAAGTCCCTGCTACTGCAGTTGGTCTCCCAGCTGCCACAGATACTCATCAGTTTCCTCTCCTTACTCATTTCATATGCCCCTCACCCTCTTGCACCTCTGCTGATCTGGATGGTTTCAGTGGGAGAGCAAGGGCAATCCAGACCCTCATCCATGAGGAGTCTGAGCCTCTGGTCATCATATCTACTTAATGCCAAAATTGAGCAAAGAGTACAAAAGGATGCTCCAGTGAATCCCCTGGGCATCCAACCTATTCCTCCCTGCCCACATTATGTAACAGCAGCTCTACCTCCTACTGATGGTCAGTCAATGAACCCTGACTAAGGTCGTGATTGCTTTCCTTGCCTGCTGGTCTTTCGGTGTAAGGAGCCCAAAGTGACCATAAGGTAGTGATAGCTTAAAGTTTAATGGGATTATTGAAGTGTACCCTGAGGGAAAACTTCTTCCTTTGGAAGTCAGAATCTCCAAATCTTCAGAGTCCAGAGTAGGGGGGATAGAAAGCACAAATTCTCCAACTGGATCATTAGAGGCAGTGGTAAGAAAGATGCTCCTAATTTTACTCCTTGGCTCATGGACCCATGAATTCTACCTACTGGGGACATAGCACCTGTAGTTGTTATTGATGTAGCATGTTCATTGCATCCTGGAAGATGATGCTCTAAGATCCCATCTGAAGTATGGCACCATAGAAAATTCTCCAAAAGATCATTCCTTCACTCTGTCAGAGTGACAGCTTCTGAGTCATACAGTATATGATAGGACTAATGAATCCTATCATGTGCCACTGCCTTCTCTCCTTTGCTATGAAGTGGGTTTCTCAGTGTAATGTGATATTATGCAAAATCCCTTGTTGATGGATTAAACACTCTGGAAATTCTTGAATAGTAGTTCTGGCCAAAGACCTACAAGCAGAAAAGACAAACCTATACTTAGAATACGTGTTGATTCTAGTCAAGATGAATCTCTGCCCCTTCAAACTTAGCACCAAGTGGCTGGGTGGTCTTTTTAAGGACTGATGCTATATCAAGGCATCAGAGTTGGTCTCTGATGCTATCTCTGATGCAGCAGCAATAGCTATATCAGACTTTGTGAATGAAATTGCATACCACTGGACAAGATTGATGAATTAAATGGGGTTATGATGGAGGTAGCCACCCCTGTCTTCTTCAGGTTTTCAAGGATGACAATGATTTTCTCTATTGTTCCTTATCTTCTTGGGATAGAGTATTGTTTTAGATCTGCTACCTTGGCCAACAGGAGGTTAGTTTCAGAGGCTTTCAGTTAGCCTTTCCCACTTTGATAGCTTATTCCACAAGCCAAGAACCCAATGTGGGGATTTTGCCAACTACAAATTACATTCATTCCAATTATACATTCAAGGACCAAGAAAATAGGTACCATATGGGCCTATGAACCCAGTGGACATGCTGAGAGCTGAACCTAGGCCAGGACTCCATTTACTCAATAGTGGTCTCCATATGCCCCTACTTTAATAGGGAGGCCTTGATAATGCTTCTGATTCCTGGGTGAAAATGTCAACCCATAACTGTGATCAACAGTCTCTCAAATACCTGCATATTCCCCTGTTCCCAGTATATGGTTACTTAAGTAAAAGATTGTAGTTCCCTTTGGAGACGTTCCGGGGAAATCATTAACAAATGCACTTCTTTAGTATTGCAGGGATTTTTTTTTCCTCTCAAGGATCTGGCCTTTCCTTTAGTCAGTGGATTCTGAATCTGAGTATTAACTCAGATTGAGAAACTCTGATCATTCATCCTTGACTCTTCTGAGTACACACTGAGCAAAACAAGTATTGCCTGTGCGTCTGTCTTGTTCCTAAAAATACTGTGTTCTATTAACTGTTTCTATGGCTCTTTGTAGACTGATCCTCCTGATCTTGTTACAACAACTTTGCTTCTGATGATTAAGTATCACCAAGTGATACCTGTTATTTGAGAATTCTATCATCCCCATTGCTACCAGGGAGCCAAGTTCTGTGACACCATCTGCTACCATTAGCTCAGACCTATGTAGAACGGCCAACTGAGCTTTTCAACAATGTATGTTCTTCCCATTGCCTTGGTAAACAGAGCATCCTCTGATTCCTTCTACAAAATATAATTGACTGGGGGCTTTTCTTGGCTTACTACGTCCACTCCAGTATACCCACTTCTTTTTGATCCTTCTTCTACCGTCTTTCATGGCCGTTCTGTTCATTCTACTTTACCTAGTGTTGCCTGACACTTGTATAGAGCTTCTAGACCCATGATAGCAGAATCTTAGTATCATCTCCTAGGGTCCTTCCCAGGGTATTACATTCTGCAAAACAGTATAGTATTCTCATATCAATAAGCTATCATTTCCCCACTTTATGTTCTTTTTCCTTTGATTCATCATTCTTTGGATCTAGGTCTAAACGTACCCTTCCAGTCCTGCTGGTTCATATTGTCTGAGTTCTTCAACTCCTTCTAAGATATAATACCTTTCCTCCATAAGCATGCCTAGCACGTCCTCAGCTTGGTTATGTTATGACTGGACATCATTACTTGCTTGGTGGCCATAATGAGAAGAGGACGTAGATTTTGTGGGCAATGGGGATGGGGAGATTTCGTCTTGCAAGGCAGAGGCTTCTGCATTATCTTCAAGCAAAGATGGAGCACTATCCTTTAACAAAGAAAAGTGTTCCGGCCAGGGGCAATGGCTCATGCCTGTAATCCCAACACTTTGGGAGGTCGAGGCGGGTGAATCACGAGGTCAGGAGATTGAGACAATCCTGGTTAACAAAGTGTAATCCCGTCTCTACTGAAAATACAAAAAATTAGTCTGGCATGGTGGCATATGCCTGTAGTCCCAGCTACTCGAGAGGCTGAGGCAGAAGAATCGCTTGAACCCAGGAGGCGGAGGTTGCAGTGAGCCGAGATCATGCCACTGCATTCCAGCCTGGGAGACAGAGCAAGACTCTGTCTCAAAAAAAACAAAAACAAAAACAAAAAAACAAAAAAAAGGAAGTGTTCCATTTCTATAGGCCAAGAGGATCCAGAGACATTTGGGGTTTCTAGGTTTTAATGTGCATTGATCTAGATGTTTTCACCCCAAGTCTCCTTCCCAGTCAAGGGCCTGGCCTTGGTGTAGCCAGCTTACGGTGGTTGAGAATCCAGTCTTCTCTAGAGCTCTGCTACCTTATAGTTAAGTCCCGGGCCTGAGCCTCAGTTTTTTTCATCCTCTGGCTGCAGTGAGTGTTGCTTCATATGCTGTCAAGAAGGACTTCTGACTTCCACATTTTGTCATACACTGGTGACTAATCACCCCCAGCCTTCATTATGCATTTTTCCAATGCATTAATTACATGCATCCAGTTCCATTGTCCTTATAATTACTCTTTCTCCCAAACCTGTTAAATGCCTGAGATATTGCAACAACTATTGCATTCCCTTCCACTGATATCCTACCCCTTTCACCACTAATTAACCATTGCACCACTGGAGCAGGCCAAGGCTATCAGGGCTTCACATACCATCAGTGATAGGGTCCTCAGTGCCACCCAGAATGCCCACTCAGGGTTATTCCCATTGACACAAGGGGTCAGGTCTTTAAAAACCTGCATCAACAGTCATTGGACATGAACTGCCCCTAGGGAGTAGGGACAAAACTTCATTGAGAGTTTCTTCAGTTGAGGGCAGTTCCAGGGAAGGGGTACAGCTTCCAGAAGATGAAGGAATAAATGCCTTGGTCCTGATCTGGGTCAAACAACACAACATTTGCTATAATTCCTTGAAACTATAGGAACATGCACACCACTACCAACCAAACTGCAAGTGTCTGTTCAGAGGTTATCCTGCCAACAAGCCTTCTGCTTGGCACTTTCTGTTCCCCTTACTCAGCTTCATTTTTCTCCCTAACACTTACCTCCATGTGAAACTCGTGTTTACTATTTATCTCCTACCATTAGATTGTACACTCCAGGCTTATGGTACCATACTACCTAGGGGAGGGCTTGGCACAAGGTAGGTCCTCAACAAACAAAGGAAACTAAATATTTGTTATGTACCTACGACATGCACCTCACTGGAACTGCTGTGAGGATTAAAATAACTCTCACATGTGAAGGTCTACACATAGACACTTAATATAAATATATATATATATGCAAATGTAAGTAAAGAGACATTTGTGCATATACATCTACAAGTAGCATTGGGATAAAGAAAAAGACTTTCTCTTGGCAGAAAAAAATACTGAAATTTGAGCAACTCAGCATCAGTGAACAGAGGCCAGAAGAAATGGCTTGCACCTGTAATTTCAATACTTTGGGAGACCAACACAGGAGGATTGCTTGAGGCCAGGAGTTTGAGACCTGCCTGGCAACACAGGGAGACCCCGTCTTTACAAACAATGTAAAAATTAGCCAGGCATGGTGATGCACACCTGTAGTCCTAGCTACTCAGAAGACTGAGGCGGGAGGATTGCTCGAGGTCTAGGAGTTTGAGGCTGCAGTGAGGTATGATGGTACCACTGCACTCCAGCCTGGGCAACAGAGTAAGACTCTGTCTCTCAAAAAAATAGTAAAAAATAATAATAATAAAAAAAATCAGCATCAGTGAATAGAGACTGAACTTCTTGCCCAGAGATTAAGTGTAGGCCTTTGACTCTCTGCAAGGTAGGAAGATTTAGGACTAGCTTTTATTTCTTCCAGCACCAGCATTTAATTGCTGACTTAACAGGGGCTCAGGCCTATAAAAGATTCACCTTGTTTCTCTGAATGTATACATTATTTACCGTAGGGTCTATAAAATATTTACCCATTTTCTCAGCCAGCTGCACTCTGTTCAGCCTTGACTACCACACTGTTGTCTCAAGTTGATCAAATAGACGTCTGGCACCTCTCCAGAAACAGACCAAGCAAGCAGCTAGAAAGGGACCATATTTTATGCATTTGTCAGAGCACATAGCAATCAAGGGTGCTGAAAGGCTTTCTGAAAGTACTGGGGAGCAGTGGGGGAGGGTGCCTAATCCTGTCCCACCTCACCCACCACCTCTACAGCGGGACTGCCTCTGCCACGTCCAGTATATTCATCCCTTCAGAATGCACTTATAGAGCACCTATTGTACTCTGTAGATCTTAGGCAGATGGTTAGGAATAATGAAAATTTATGTCCCCTTGATGTAGAAAACAAAAACGATGATAAATTATCAGGATGAGAAGAGCACCCAGGTATTGAGCTCTCTTTGCATGTATCTTGTGTAAAACACATGACCTTGTGAGCAGATTTTTGGTCGAAATTCTTTCTATCGCTTACAAGTGTATATCCTTGGGCAAGTTCCCCAGCCTCTTCTTGGCCCAGTTTCCTCAGGATATTAATAGTCCCAATTTCAGGGGATTACTGTGGGAATTACCTAGATGTAAAGCACTGAATATATGGTGCCTGGCATGCAGAAAGCACTCAGTAGAAGTTAGAAATGAGGAGGAAGGGGAGGAAAATCCTTAGGATAGTTCCATGTGGTAGATGTGTTGTGTCCCCCCTTTTGCAGATAAGAAACTGAGATTTAGAAAATTAAATACTTTGCCAAAATTCACTTACATGTGGTAAAAATAAAAATTCAGGTCACATCTGCCTAATTACAAAGACTGTACTTGTATCCACTGTTCACACACACATACACAGGAACACATACACACACTGATATGGTTTGGCTGTGTTCCCACCCAAATCCCATCTTGAATTGTAGCTCCCATAACTCCCACGTGTTGTGGGAGGGACCCGGTGGAAGAAAATTGAATCATGGGGGCAGTATCTCCCATACTGTTCTCGTGGTAGAGAATAAGTCTCATGAGATCTAATGGTTTTATACGGGGAAACCCCTTTTGCTTGACTGTCATTTTCTCTCTTGCCTGCCGCAATGTAAGACACACCTCTTGCCTTCTGCCATGGTTGTGAAGCCTCCCCAGCCATGTGGAACTGTGAGTCCATTAAACCTCTTTTTCTTTATAAATTATCCAGCCTTGGATATGTCTTGATCAGCAGCTTGAAAACAGACTAATACATACACATATATGAAAATGTGGCATAACCATCATGTGTACCATGGTTTGAATGACACTCCCAAGCCCCAATGACATTACATTTTCTTATTTGCCCTTAGAGCACCCCTTTCATTGTCACCATCATGATTATTATAATTTATTAATTTGATTATTATTTGCTGATGTCTGAGTCCCTCCCTACACTGTATGTGGGCAGGGACTATGTATTCCCAGTTCCTGAGTGGATGTTTTACATGTATTGCCATTTATCTTTTGCAACAATGCTCATATATAAAAAATATTTTTCTCCCATTTATTACTAACAAAACTGAAGCTCAGATAAATGAAATAACTCATCCAGTAACAGCTAAAAAATGGGAAAATTCAGATTTTAACCCAGATCAGTCTGATTCTGAAGCCCATGCCTCTTCCATTGGGTCTCCTTGTCTCCCTGAGAAAAGAACAAGCCCAGGGGCAAGGATAGAAGAACAAATTCCTGTAGATTAAGGGCCACCATGTCAGACATTATGCGAGATTCTTTGTCAACACTGTGTCTTTTACTCCTCACCACAAATTTGTGTTTAAAATAAGGGTTTTTTTTTTTTTTTTTTTTTTTTTTTTTTTTTTTTTTTTTTTTGCTAAAACAAGGTTCTTGCAAACTCAGGTGCAAGCTCTGCTGGAATGAGCTAGTAAAAAGCAAAAAGAGGCTGTCTCCGAGCATGAAGGACATCAGAGAAAGCAACAAGGATGCAAAGCCCTTTAATGTCTCTATTCTCTTCAATAATGCTGTGCAAAGAGTACAGCCAACTCAGGTGGGGATCAGGAGAATGCCAATGTCAAAAGCCCAGTCCAGGGTGAAGGAGAGTAAGGGAGAGATTGGGAATGAAGAATGATGTTTTGATCCCACCACTTTGACTCTGACTCATGTCATACTTCTTCCTTGCTGTAGTAATGCTCTCTATCCTTTGCTTTAAAAAAGCACACATGCTACTTCCCAGTCTTATGTTTAATGACTTTTGGATCCTTAATGAACACTACGGGTAGAAATATTTGATGCAAAATATAATGGATGAAAACCACATATAGTAGAATATGTTACTGACTACAAATTAACAAAAATATCAACTCTTCCTAAACAAGAATAGATTTTGAAACTGAATTTTATGGAATTAATGTTCACAAAAGAAAACCTGAAGTGACAGAAGCTATACTTAGTTCGTCATGTAAAAAATACTGATTGATTCATAAAATATTTCTTTCATAATTTTAAAGAAATATTTTATTATAGTAAAATTAAAATGGGAAAGATCAGAAATGGCGAACTGTGCTGTACAGGAATTCAATCAAAAATACAAACTGAATCAATCATATTTGCTCCAGTAAGTATTTGATTCATCAATGTGAATATAATTTTCATGGAATAATTGTCTTATGAAGTCAGAGACAATCTTGGAGCCAAAACTAAGGTCTCCAGACATCTTATTTATCTTATCCAGGGTCTTGTACTGTGCAGTGAGCTTTGCTTATGTTATCGCTAATCCTTATAACAATACTTTGTTGTTGGTTTACAGTCTCCCAATTTGTAGATGAGTAAAGTGAAATCCAGAAAGGCTAAGTAATCTAAGGTCATACATGATTTAATACTACAGCCAGGATTATTTGTTAATCAAAACAGAATACTCTCCGCATGAAGTGATGGTCATTTGGGTCTTCCTTCCTAGAGTTCAGGCCATTTTGCAAGGGGTTGGGGAAAGTGTTGAGGCAGGCATGGCTGTGCCTCTTTCCAGGTGGAAATGCTGAGACCCCAGGAGAGAAATGAACTTTCCTAAGGTTTCGAATTTTAAAAAACCCTGAGCTTTTCTGACCCCAGTCCACTACCCTCTTCATTTGATGAATTGGTCTGGTTATTAGTTCTGTGTTGTTGTTGTTGTTGTTGTTTTTTAAAAAGAGCAGATGTAATATAATACTATGTTTTAAAATCAACCAGAGGCAGGGATCCATCTGCTCCAAGAAGTGTAGAGTTGTATGGGATGCAAAGTGATTTATTCATAGCATTCAGATAATTTTGTGTCCCCTTTCCCTCACCACCTTACCTAAAGTAAAACTATAGTCCAGAAATGTCCAAAGTAATATAATCTTCCAAGAATAGCCTGTGCTCTTTGAACTTGCCATTTAGCACTCAGAGAGTAAAGGGAAGGGGTCTAAATTGGCCATTGTAACATCATAATACAATGCTTTTATCTCATCACCAGTTTCTTCATGAAACAAATGTCTTCTGATTTTATTCATGTACCTGTCATGACACTTAGTGTTCTGTAATGTGGGAACGATTTTATAGGAATTCTTGAGTGACCAACTGCCCTGGTTTATCTAGGACTGAAGGGTCTTCTAGCATGTTGTGCTTTCAGTTTTAAAACTGGGACAGTCTTTGGCAAACTGAAATGGTTGGTCACTGTCCTTGTTCACCTTGTATTACTAGCACCCAGGCCAGTACACGCTATTCTCACTAGATTTCTCAGTGCCTTGATTTCCTTTTCTATGGAATGGGAACAAAAGGGAATTGTACTTGTCCTGTCTCATTCACAGGGCTACTATGCTGTATAGTAAAGCTGAGGAAGGATTGTTGCTGTTGTTATTTTTAAATGTCTTCTAGTAAAATCAAAGAGCATTTAAATAATCTCCAAAAACTACAGTTCAGAGTGCTCAGTTTTGGTTACTAGAAACACATTGTATTGTAACGCAGCATACAGCACAATGCCTCGCAGAAAGAAGATGCTCAAAACACAGATGAATAAAATAAATAAGAATAAAAGAATAAGTAAATGGACGGTTAGGTTAGCAGCTATATGAATGAGTATAGAGTGATTAACTAATTCTGTAGAATTATTTTCAGAGCCAGAAGTTTATTTAATTCAACCACTACCTTTTACAGAGCACACAATCAAACAACAAATTCTTGGTAGGGTCAAAATTAAAATTTGGTCATCTCAATATGTTAAAATATGGAAACATCTCAGCTAATTTTACTCATTTTCCCCATTGAATCTTTTTCCCAACACAAGACATTTCAAGTCAGCCAGTAGCTTATAGCTCTTCTTCCAACAGAAGCCTGAAGACCTCTCTAACAGTAAAGCCACTTGGTTTGAGTCTCCCTACATGCCAGGCCTGCTTTTACCCAGTTATTAGATCTTGAAGCAGCTTCAAAGAAATAGCTGAGGAATGAGAGGAGGTCATCTAGCAGCCTGAGTCATTGACAGACATTACCATCAGCATCAGGAAATTGCAAGTGTGTTTTGCCAGTAGCCTGCAGAAGCTAGATCTCTCAAACTGATGTCCTTTCTCCCACCCTGCCTTTCTTAAATTCACTTTCCTTCTATGCCTTATCGAATTATCCTCTTGTCTCCATGATTCTTTGGCTTCTGTCATAGCTGAGATTCCATCGACTATGAATAATTTGCAGACGGGAACCTACTACTCTGTTCATCTCTTTATCCTAGCAACTTAGCAAAGTGCTGGTAGAAAGTGAGAATACAATGAGAGAAAGAAGGAAAGAAGGAAGGAAGGAAGGAAGGAAGGAAGGAAGGAAGGAAGGAAGGAGAGAAAAAGAAAGAAAAAAGAGAGAAAGAAAGAAAGAAAAGAAGGAGAGAAAGAAAGAGAGAGAGAGAGAGAGAGAAAGAAAGAAAGGAAGGAAGGAAGAAAGAAAGAGAAAGAAAGAGAAGGGAAGGGAAGAGGAGGGAGGGTAGGGGAGGGGAGCAGAACTGTATTCTTCAAAGTTCCAAAAGACACAAGAATCACAGCATCTGTGCCTAGCCCAAAGTATAATTTCAACAGATGCTGAATAAATGTGAAATAATGAATGAATGATTGATATAAATAAGTATTATTAATTGACTACTGATTATTGCCAGACACCAGCTAGGAATATTGTATATATTATCTTATTTAACCATTTCAACAACCTACTCTACCTTTTTCTCCCTAGTGCTTAGCACTATCTAACATACCAATATTTTACTTACTTACTTTATGTACTATTGATCTGCCCCTCAAGAATTTAAAATTCATGAGGGCCAAAATCTTTGTTTTGATGCTATCCCTGTCTACAAGAGTACCAGGAACCAAGTAGATATTCAGTAAATTTTTGTGGAATAAATATTATTATGCACTCCTTGCAAAGCAACAGCAACAACAACAACAAACCTGAATTTAGAGTTGCTTAAAAAAAAAAAAAAAAATCCCTGCTATTGTGTCTGGCACTCCAGAGACTTCCATACTTTTGCAGAAAACTGGTGACTACATTGCAAGAGAGGTATTATCATTATTCTAGTATGGTGGACACTGAGACACAGGAAGGGGAGGTCACCAGCTTGAAGTCAGACAGCAGCTCATTTGATAAAGACAGAATCACCATTCAAGCCACGGGGAAAGTGGCTAAGAAGCCCTTACTCTCCCTATGACCTCAATCCACCTTGCGATGAGAAATGCTGAATCAGAATATTCATGCAGAAGGTGTTGTCAGCCACCTGAAAAAAAAGCAGGAAGAACCCATCACAACCCAAGTCAACTCAGAAAGACCTCATTGAGCAAAGAGCATCCCTTTCACATTAACAGTGCAATAAATGCTAAATGTAGGAGATTAAAACAAAGTTATTAGGAGGAGAAAGACATGCCTATGACTTGAGCACTTAATGAGATGCCCATCATATCTAGGGGTAAGAAGTTTCCCAGAGGATTATTTGATGTGAAAGGAATAGTAAGGAGCTCTTTAGTGGCACACAGACACATCCTCTCACGTACACACCTGCTCAGGGCTCAGCAAAAGACAGTGCGTAAATGTCTGGAATATTACATAAAAGCTGTCTGCCCAACCAGTCAAAGCTATTAAAATCCATCTCGCTGAAACGAACCCTGAGAGTAGGTCAAACAAATCTAATTTTTATTGTTCCTTAAGGACATGGCTGTGTCGGAGACAAAGGAGAGAGGCAGGAGGCCAGTTAGAAAGAAAGAAAAAAAACCCTAAGAGGCCTTAAAAAATTAAATGTTCAAAAGAGCCGTGGCAGGCAAGATAAATGATATATTACAGTGCTGGTTTAAACCTAATTGATGACTAATGTTGTAATGCATCTGAACCTACACTGATCTATTATCCGTCTGGTCCAGGCTGAAGGGACACTGCAAGGAGAAAAATTGCTAACCATTTTAACCTGATGGAACTTTAAAAAAATAACCAGTCCAGTTACTTTAAAAGATAAATGACTGGGTGGTGACCTTTTAATGTATATCAGGGTCTTGCAATGCAAAATCAAATGTTAATTAAATAGAATCCAGTGCCAGAACAATGCAGAGAAAAGCGTGTTTTAGAGCTCAAGAGGCCATGGGGAATTGTGTTGTGGGGTTTGAAAATTTTTCAAGGAAACTACCAATAGAGAGGAAATAATGATAGATCACATAGCAATCACTGAAGAAACAAATATACACACAAACACCATTTGGATAACATCTACGTATAGGTTACATATAATAGCATGTTGGCACAGCTAAATTACAGTCATTGAAAGGGCAGGGCGACCAACAGTGTTGCTTAAATTCACTGGGATAGGTCTTTATTTTCCTGATCTGCCACAGCTTCCACATAATTTTCAGAAGGAAAAACAAGCGAATAATGTAAGAACATTTCAAAAGGATTCAGTGGCCAGCTTGAAAGGATTTTCAATGGCCACATCTAGGGTAATGTTAGCCACAAAATCGTGAATATAAAAATTATAATCAGACACTAAAGTATCTATGAGTTCATACTGATATAAATGAATAAACTTATGAATGAATGAAAAATGAGAAGGAAAATCTCTTTGTTAGAGTAGAATTCTAATTAAGAAGCGTTTAGGAAAGAAATGAGGAAAATAGAAATCACCATTTGGCAACCAGAAAGTAATTATTGTTTCAGGCAAGCATCTTCAATAGACACTAAAACTAGTGAATAACAACAACAAAAAATGATGAGAAACAGAATCTTCACATAGGTCCACAATATCTCCACTTTGACAGCACCTTGAGGAAGGGATCATAGTTAACATCACCAGTAATGGGACAAATGGACACCATGTGCCTCTGATATAATGCATTTAGAAGGACACAACATCATTTCATCATATTCTTGCTAAAAATGCAAAACCAGAATTTAGTTATGAGGAAACATCAGACTAACTGAGGAACAATCTACAAAATGGTCAGTTCTCCTCAAAAGTATTAAGTCATATATTACATATCAAGTCAAATCAGGAAATGTACCAGATTAAAGGTGATCAAGGAGACATCACAATGAAATATATTGTGTGATACTGAATTGGATGCTGAACCAGGAGAAAAGGATATTTGTGGAACAACGGAAGAAATTTGAATTAGGGCCATAGATTAGATACTAATATTGCATCAATGTTCTTTTCCTAAATTTAATTATTATACAATGGGTATGTGAAAAAGAAATTAACATTTGGGGAATTTGGATAAAAAGGTAGACAGGAAAGTCTTCTTTGTAAGTCTGAAATTATTGCCAAATGCGAAGTTAAAATTAATGTGTAGAATGCCATTGTTGTGCTTTCTTGGAGGACTCACATCCAGCTTCATTCTTCTAGGAGCTGCTCCCTACAGAGTTGGGAAGAGGCAGCACCAAAGCCAGGATGCCCTCACTCGATTGGGAAAGAAAGGAACCAGGAGCAGAAGGAGGTAATCACTTTGAATCAAGTCAATCAGAGAAGGTTAAATACCATAAAGAGGCGTGAGCAACTGCAGAGCTGCTTTTGCTCACATGGTATAAGTACAGGGGCTGAAAATGGGCCCACTGAGAACAGCTCTTTTCTGACAGTGCCTTTGGAGAAGGAATCATCATTAGGAATCAGAATCATAATTATACCTTTTATTTTGCACTAACTCTGAATTAGTCTTTGTGTTAATGTCCTTCATATATCTTCTCATTTAATTCTTATAAAAGCCTCTGAGGGAAGTGTTATCCACGTTTTAAGAAATGGAGAGGAAACACACTTATTTTCTAAGGTAAACTGGTTTTGCTAAAAGACATGTTTTGCAATTTGGCAACGGGTAGAATTATTGGCTCTAGAGTCTATGTTTATTATTATTATTATTTTAAAGAGACAGGTTTTTACTCGGGAGTGCAGTGCCAATAGTAGCTCACTGCAGCCTTGAACTCCTGGGCTCAAGCTATCTTCTGGCCTCAGTCTCCTGAGTATCTAGGACTACAGGTGTGCACCACCATGCTCAGCTAATTTTTATTAATTTTTAAAGAGACAGGGTCTCTCTATGTTGCCCAGGCTGGCCTTGTATTCCTGGCCTCAAGTGATCTTCCCACTGCGGCCTCCCAAAGTGCTAGGATTACAGGTGTGAGCCACTATGCCCAGGCTCTATGCTTATTACTCTTCACCCTGGTGTACTACACAGCCTCAGCAAGAATGCAGAGCCCAACTTCAAGTGACTTTCAAGAATTCCAATTAGATCCGAGCTAAAGCTTAGGGTAAAAGTTGAAATGTGAAAAAGAATCAAAAGAGGAATTTCTGAGCCAAGCATACAAGTATATAGGCAAGGATATAGCAGGGCCATTTCATCTGCATAGGAGACCAATAATTTTTAGCACTTAGTTAGAACTCCACTTATTTCACACTATTAACGTGCTAATTGCTAACAATTCTCCTCTTGAGTTAACAAAGATTTAGTGAATATGTTCTTCTAAAAAAAAAAAAAAAAAGCTATGCCTCTGAAGGATAGAAGGATAAAAGTCACCCATTTGGACCTATTGAGGGCAAGCCATGTTAAGATCCACCATAGCAGTATCTCCTTTTCACTTTCTTCTCTTTCCTCTTTATCCTCATCTTTCCTCCCCTCCCCACCTCCTTTTTCTCTTCATTTTCTTCTTCTTTCTCCCTATCCTCCTTCTCTCCTCTTCGTCCTCCTCTTTTCTCTCCTCCTCCTCCTCCTCCTTTTTTTCCCCAAACTATGGAAACACAAAAAGGGAAGAATTAATTTTAGCTGAAATATTAGGAAGGCTTATAGGGTGAATGGAGTCTTGAACAAGGAGTGGAAACTTGACATACAAGGATGAGAGAAAAAGCTTTTCAGGCAAGGAACTCAACTCACTGGAACAAAACTATATGAGTGGAAAAGTTCAAGGAAATAGGAACTAGTGTGCCATGGTCAGGACGTATGTACATGGGATGATGAAGGGAAGGAGTAAGGAACAAGGAGCATGGAGGAGGGATGAGAGTGACAAAATTAATAAATCTTTGGTTAGGTAGGCTGGGGTCTATCCTGGAGAGGCCATTAATTTCTTCAGGAGGAATCTGCATTTGACCTTCTGAACCAAAAAGAAGGTCACTTGTGGGAGGGACAAGTGCTGAATAGACAGATGCCTTATCATCCTTGATGACTTGAATCCCATTCCTGAAGGTCGGGCTCAGGAATCTACGTTTAAACACTTCAAGAGAGTCTTACAAACACTAAAACGACCCCACGAGATCTCCTCTTGGGCACAGGTTAATATTGTTACATGGCTTCTAAAGAACAAATTATATGTGCTGTCCTTTAAAATCCCCTATAGTCCAAACCCTAACATAAACTGGTTGTCTCTCTGCTTTGTAAGAATCAGTAGGGTTTACTCATAAAGGCTCTTTTCCATGAAATATTTTGAAGAAAAGTGGATGATATGAGTGCTCAAAGGTAGCAAAATAAGAACAAACACTCTAGAGAAGAATTATTAGCTTTCCTATTGGTGTGGGAGCTGACAAATGAGCTGCCCTGCACAGAGGCACTGGCCACCTTCCAGACTGGCCATAACCACTCCAGCTCCTGGACCACTGGCTGGAAAGGTCAAAGTCATATTTTATGATGCTCAGCTAGTTCAACAAAAACAACTTGTTGAAAAACCTCAAGTACTCTGTAAATAGATTTCTAGGGTTTTCTTGAAAGGTTTATGAGAACACCATGGATTTGTACTGTTACGTGAGTAAAAGGACCAGAATGCACCCTTTGAAGGTATATACATGACTCTTTGTAAATCTGTGCTTAGCTACCTAGATAACAGCACAAGCTCTGGGGTCAGGAAGACCTGGATTCAAATCACAGTTCTTCCATTTATTGGCTGTATGCAGAAGCAAGTTTCTTAATTCCTCTAAACCTGTTTCCTTGTGGTTATAATGCCTAGTTCTCATGGTTACTTGGAGGACTGTTTTCCCCTGATATTTGTGCAGCTCACGCCCACACTTGTCTAGGTATTCATTCAATTGTCCTTCTCAAAGAGGCCTTCCCAGGCTCAGACTGAATACTGCAAACAATCCCCCACTATCCCCTAACACTTCTTATCCTCTCCCCATGCTTTCCTTTTCTCCTAAGCATTTACCTCTATTTAATACACTATAGATTTTACCATTTTTGTATTCTTTATGTCTATCTCTAACACTAACATTTTAACAACACAGGGACAGGAATGTTTGCCTGGTCTGTTTACTGCCATGTTCTTTGTGCCTAGGACAGTGCTAACATCATAAGCTGAAGACATTCTTGTTGAATGAATGGATGGATGATTAAACAGCTAATCAATGGGAACATTTCTGGCTTAGAGCTTTTGGTCAAGGTGGCTCAGTGCATTCACGCTTCCATTGCCTTTGAGTGTCAAATATTCAGTACAAAAAAGCAAAAATTTAAAAACCTAACTGTGTTATATAAGATGTTAACATTAGGATAAGTTGTGTGAAAGGTATATGGGAACTTTCTATACTCTCTCTGAAAGTCTTCTGTAAGTCCAAAATTATTTTAAAATAAAAGGTTTCTGAAAATCACAGTTAAAAGAAAGAAAGATAAGCATCTCTGTGATCTACAAATAAAAGAAAACACATAGCAGTAATCAGGGAGCCAAAGGTGTGCTCCTCAAGGCTCTTCACCTAACTATCCAAGACAGCTGGCAGTTGAATTTCTGGGGCATTGAGAACCAAATGTGGCAGGGAACCAGACTGACTGGCATGCACTAAAACTGAGCATCTAGGGGAGGACTCTCCTATCCACAAAAGGAGGCTTAATGTTACACCACCTGTTGCCCAGGGTTGGAGTTTCTGTAAAGCTCCAGCAGGGAGCAGAACAGCTGTGCAACTAGGACTTGAGCCAAGCTAACTATGATTGGCTCACTTCTAGAGAAGGGTGGAAAAGCAGTATCTGAAAAGACAATAATGAAAATTTTTCAGCATAGAAAATAGACCACTGGACTGAGACTGAAAACACAAGAGGGCCAAAAGATAAATAAAAATAGAACTATACTGACATAAAACGTGCACAATATCATGGATACAAAGAATATCTTCAAACCTACTATAGAAAATGGACAGAGGGCGGAGCAAGATGGCCAAATAGGAACAGCTCCAGTCTCCAACTCCGAGTGCAAGCGACACAGAAGACCGGTGATTTCTGCATTTTCAACTGAGGTACTGGGGTCATCTCACTAGGGAGTGCCGGACAATTGGTGCTGGTCAGCTGCTGCAGCCCGACCAGCGAGAGCTGAAGCAGGGCGAGGCATCGCCTCACCTGGAAAGCGCAAGGGGGAAGGGAATCCCGTTTCCTAGCCAGGGGAACTGAGTCACACACAAACTTGAAACTTGGGTAAATCCCACCCCAATACTGCGCTTTAAGCAAACAGGCACACCAGGAGAAT
>NW_016806642.1:10246103-10258526 GCF_001698545.2 Rhinopithecus bieti | reverse complement strand
GCACTATTCACAATAGCAAAGACTTGGAATCAACCCAAATGTCCATCTGTGACAGACTGGATTAAGAAAATGTGGCACATATACACCATGGAATACTATGCAGCCATAAAAAAGGATGAGTTTGCGTCCTTTGTAGGGACATGGATGCAGCTGGAAACCATCATTCTTCGCAAACTATCACAAGAAGAGAAAACCACACACCACATATTCTCACTCATAGGTGGGAACTGAACAATGAGATCACTTGGACTTGGGAAGGGGAACATCACACACTGGGGCCTATCATGGGGAGGGGGAGGGGGAAGGGATTGCATTGGGAGTTATACATGATATAAATGATGAATTGATGGGTGCTGACGAGTTGATGGGTGCAGCACACCAACCTGGCACAAGTATACATATGTAACAAACCTGCACGTTATGCACATGTACCCTAGAACTTAAAGTATAATAAAAAAATAATAAAAAAAAAGAAAATGGACAAATTACCTACCACAGAATGACAGTGAGTCTGACAGCAAGTAATTCATGAGCAGCAATCTCTGCCAGAAGAAAACAGACATCTTCAAAGTGTTTGAGGGGAAAATATTTGACTTAGACTTCTACACCCTACATTACTGTCATTCAAGAGTGTATGAGTTTGCTAGGGCTGCTATAACAAAATATCACAGACCAGCTGGCTTAAACAACAGAAATTTATTTTCTTACAGTCTTTCAGGTTAGAAGTCCAAGATCAAGGTGTTGGCAGTTTGGGTTTCTCCCAAGGCCTCTCGTCTTGGCCTGCAAATGGTTGTCTTCTCATTGTGCCCTCGTATAGTCTTTTCCCTATGTATGGGCATCCCTGGTGTCTCTTTATGTGTCCAATATCCCTTTTCTTAAAAGGGCACTGGTCATATTCGATTTGGGCCTACACAAACAGCCTCATTTTAACTTAATCACCCCCTGTACAGGCTCTATCTCTAAACAGTCACATTGTAAGGTACTGGGTATTAGAGCTTCAACATATAAATTTGGGGGTCGGGGAGAAACACAGTTCAGACCCATAAAAAGCAGTAGGAAAAATAAAACCATATTCAGATTCACAAAATAAGAAGTGTATTTGTTACCTATAAAGACTTGTTTTAAGAATCATCAAATGATATGCATTAGTAAGAAGAAAAAAGAAACACAAAATAAAATGGTAAAATATACCCAAAAGTAGTAATCAAAATAACGGTAAATGAATTAAATTCTATTATTAAAAGCTAGAGATTATCATATTAGATTTTTAGGTCATTTGGCTATACACTTCATGAAAGGGACATATTCAAAACAAAGTGACCCAAAGATTGAAACTAAATTGTATGAAACAAGATGTAACATATGAATCAAATAAAGCTGGTAACAATATTAGTATTTGACCAAAAACAAATTAAGAAAAAAAGCATTAGTAGAAATAAAAAATACTAGTTAATAATGAAAAGAACCTCCTCCAGGAAGATATAACAATCATAAACTTATATTTACCTAATATTGACTAAAAATTTAGAGAACAAATACTGACAGATCAGCAAATCTGTAGTCATAATGGGAAATTTAAAATCATATCTCTCAGAGATGATTTAACAATCTTCCATATGTATACATATGTTCAATCTTGAATATATTTAGGTATATATATTCCTATATATAGATATAGGTATCTAACATGCACTTCCCCTAGAAAGCTCTCTATGCCTTTTGAATCTGGTATATTCCTTTCCAACTTCAAGGTTGAATTCTTCTTGGCTCTCTTGGGCAAAATTAATCATTGTAACACTGAGGTCCCTTATTATCTTCTATATACCTCACATAGGACTCATGTCCATATTTGTAGAAATGTACCTATTGATCTCCACTAGACTCTGTTGTCAGGTACTAGTGTGCTAACCATCTCTATAAATCCAGTGCCTGGCACATAGGACATGCTTGGTAATTGCTTGTTGAATGAATGAATTCATAGTCCTTGCCCTTAAGAAGCTCACAAGGTAGAATAATAAGCAGCTGACATGCACTGAAAAAATCTAGGTACTGAGAACTATTTTTTCTTTTCTTTTTCTTTCTTTTCTTTTTTTTTTTTTTTTTACCTAAAGTTTGGGATACATGTGCAGAACATGCAGGTTTGCTACATAGGTAAACATATGCCATGGTGGTTTGCTGCACTTACCAACCCGTCATCTAGGTATTAAGCCCCGCATGTATTAGCTATTTGTCCTGATGCTCTCCCACCTCTTGCCTCCCATGACAGGCCCCGGTGTGTGTTGTTCCCCTCCCTGTGCCCACGTGTTCTCATTGTCCAGCTCCCACTTATGAGTGAGGACATGTGGTGTTTGGTTTTCTGTTCCTGTGTTAGTTTGCTAAGGATGGTGGCTCCCTGCAAAGAAACATGATCTCATTCCTTTTTATGGCTGCATAGTATTTGATGATGTAGATGTACCACGTTTTCTTTATCCAGTCTATCATTGATGGGCTTTTGGGTTGGTTCCATTTCTTTGCTATTATAAATAGTGCTGCAATAAACATACGTGTGCATGTGTCTTTATAGTAGAACGATTTATATTCCTTTGCATATATACTTAATAATGGGATTGCTTCCCAGCACTTTGGGAGGCCGAGATGGGCGGATCACGAGTCAGGAGATCAAGACCATCCTGGCTAACATGGTGAAACCCCGTCTCTACTAAAAAATACAAAAAAAACAGCTGGGCGAGGGTGGGCACCTGTAGTCCACTACTCGGGAGCTGAAGCAGGAGAATGCTAAACCAGGGAGCGAGCTTGCAAGTTGAGCTGGAATCCGCCACTGCACTCCAGCCTGGGCGACAAGCGAACTCCGCTCAAAAAAAAAAAAAAAAATATAATACTAAAAAATAATGGGAATTGAATGGACAAGCATTCTGGTTCCAGCGGAATTCCCCTGAGGAATCACTACAACTGTCCTTCCACAATGGGTTGAACAATTTATATTTCCACCAACAGTGTAAAGTGTCCTATTCTCACAGCTGCCAGCGTCGTGTATTTCTTACACTTTTAATAAGACCATTTAACTGGCATGAGAGTGGGTACCTCATTGGTTTTGATTGCTTTCTTAACGATCCTGATGTGAGCTTTTCTCATATGTTTGTTGGCCGCATAAAATGTGGTCTTCTTTGAGAAAGTATTATCTCTTCATGTCCTTTGTCCACTTTTTGATCGGGTTGTTTGTTTTTTTCTTGTAAATTTGTTTAAGTTCCTTGTAAATTCTGGATATTAGACCTTTGTCAGATAGGTAGGTTGCAAAAAGTTTCTCCCATTCTGGAGGTTTCCTGTTCACTCTGATGATAGTTTATTTTGCTGTGCAGAAGTTCTTTAATTTAATTAGAACCCATTTGTCAACTTTAGCTTTTGTTGCTATTGCTTTTGGTGATTTCATCATAAAATCTTTGCCCATGCCTATGTCCTGAATGGTATTGCCTAGATTTTCTTCTAGGGTTTTTACGGTTTTAGATTTTACACTTAAGTCTTTAATCCATCTTGAGTTAATTTTTATATAAGGTGTAAGGAAGGGGTCCAGTTTCAGTTTTCTGCTTATGGTAGCCAGTTTTCCCAGGTGCTGAGCACTATTCTCAGTGCCTTATAGGTAATAGCTCATTAGTCATCTTAGCATCCTTATGTTAGCCACGTGCGTCAGGAATAAGAACCCCTTCCCCTCCCTTGTCCAGGTGTGCACTCACCATTGCCCCATCTGTGAAGGAGATGCACCCTTCTACAGAAGTAAATTGCCTTGCTGAGAAGAACAAAGGAAAATTGAATATTCGAGTGCTATTTCTTTTGTGGCAATTACAAGGTAGGAGAAAAGATTATCTCCCTTTACAGACATAAAAAACTGAGACCAATAAGCCTTTATAACTTGCCCAAAGTCACGTAGTTGATAAATGGCAGAGCCAGCATTTGGCCCCAAATTCTCTCATCTCAGAGTCTGAGCTCTTCACCATCATACTATACTACTCATATTTTGTATAGAAAAACACAATCACTAACAGAAAGCAGTATTTGCCAAGTACCCATTGAAATGAGTAGATGATAAATCCAATGCTATTATGCTAAAAAGATTAGGTGCACAAATTCTTTTTTTTTTTTTTTTTTGAAGATGGAGTATTGCTCTGTTACCTAGGCTAGAGCGCAGTGGTGTGATCTCGGCTCACTGCAACCTCCACCTCCCAGGTTCAAGCGATTCTCCTTCCTCAGCCTCCTGAGTAGCTGGGATTACAGGCGCTCACCACCATGCCTGGCTAATTTTTTGTATTTTTAGTAGAGATGGGGTTTCACCATGTTGGCCAGGGTAGTCTTGAACTCCTGACCTCAAGAGATCTGCCAGCCTTGGCCTCCCAAAGTCCTGGGATTATAGGCCACCATGCCTGGCCTACGTGCACGAATTCTTATCTTGACAAACTGTGAAATGACTCTTACACCTTTTTCTTTTCCCTGTGCCCTCTCCCACTTCTCTGGAAGAATATGTTGGACAGGAGATGGAGGAGGAAGTTGAGTGGCCACTTTCCTCAGAGTCCAGCTTCTCCCTGGGCCTGGGGTTCACTCCAGAACCCTACCAGCTGCCTTACAATTCTATGGTCTCAGCAAAAATTTTAGAGTGATGCCTGAGACTTTCAGACCATGAGCTTGCTGCTTCTCAGTGTTTTAAAAAGGGACAGGAGCGATGAGTGGTACTAAGGGTACATGTAGACAATTGGGCGGCTGATTCTCTCATCTGTATTGTCATGTCATCCAGAAAGTTCAGCTGTGGGTCAATAGATGGATTCTAAGAGGGAGCCGAGAACGCCATATACTTCTAAACTCTCATCATAAAAACATTGTGAAATACTTTATATTTTTTGTTGCCTGGATTATATGAGTCATAAACTAGTATATATAAATACACAGACATAGAGATACACAATTGACATCTGAGGTTATTCTCGATGAAATCAAGAAGAAAACAGTGCTTTATTTGAGCAGATATGTATCAACTTCTCTGAGGCCTGGGAGCCCTCGCACTCCATCCCAGCATCACTGAGAAATCATTATACTGCTTACATTGTCTATTGTGTTGTTTGATGGTACATTTGACCACAGTTTATGAGACAATTCACCACTGAATAATTTTCATCCCAATGTAGAAACTGAAGACAGTCTAATTCATGCCTAACTTCAAAGCTGGAGTGATTGAGGGCTGTAACTGTGGAATCAAGCAGTTAGCAGAGTGAACACTGTAAAGACTTTGATTGCAAAATTTAGAGTGTGAATTCCGTAATTGAACATCAATGATCTCTTTTAAGAAACTCTCAAAAGTCCCTCTGGTTTTCTAGGTAGATCATTCAAAACTCAAAATTGGTGAGAGTGATAGTAATCAAAATAGCAATTCTCTGTTTTGGGTAGACAGAATTATAGTATGTATTACCAATTTAATCCTGACAAGCCCTTTGCTACAGATTTATTCTTCCCATGTTGCAAATGAGAAAAATAAAGTTCTCAGAAAAGAAATAATTTATCTGAGCAAAATCATATAGTTGTTAGGAAGCAGTAGAGACAAAACTTAAACCTGGATTTTCTAGTCTAATCTAACACCCTTTCCACTATACTAGAGTCTGTTTCTGTCTTGTGCCCTACTTTGTGGTTATTTCTAACTGCCTTCAGATGTGGGTCCCTTAGCCAAAAAAGTAGAATCTCTGCTGTTTCACAAAAGCACAATTAAAAGATACTTGAGTTGACAGGAGTCTTAGAGAACGTCTGGTGCTATCCTTTTCCTTCCTTTTCCTTTAAGATGAGAAAACCAAGGTCCAGAAAGGATGACTTGTTGAGATGAGAGCCAGCATCAGAATCTAGACCTCATTTTTGGCCTTTCTGCTTCTCTCTGACATTTCATCAGAAATGTTTTGCCTCCAAAGTCGTGACATTGTATGTATTTACTCGACCTGCATTTGCTCATCACTTGTTATGGGACATTACTCACTGGGGAAACAAAGATTTATAATACGGGAACTCTGTATTCTCTAGGAAAGATAGATGCATAAATAATTATACTTGCTAAATTGGAGGTTTACACAGATGAAATGGATTGGCAAAGAAGCCACAATTAATTAGGCCTATGGAACAAGGGAAGACTTACCAAAGAAGAGCTGAGTTTTCAGGGAAGAGAAGTTTGTTAGCCAGATAATGCAGAAGGGGGTTTTACATGAAGAGGGAGTTATTTGTGTAAAGGAATGAGGGCTGTGAGAAAACACTGGAAGAATAATGCAAGTTTTTAGATATAGCTGATCACGGGACACTCAGAGCGGAGTGGAATGAGAAGAGAGTGGGTCAGTTGAAGGCCTCATATGCCAGACCAAGGGACACGGGCTCTCTCTGCAAGAAAGTAAGAAACTATTGAAACATAAAAGGCAGAAGATTTAATTCACAGACCAGCTCTGTCAGATGAATATTATTGCCCCCAACTTTGGAGATGTGGAAACTGAAACTCACAGCATAAATAACATGCTCAGGCCACCCCACATTTTTGGGTGAAAGCCTGGAGCAAGACTCAGACACTCTGAATCCAAGTCCCAAGTTTTTCAGATGTCACCATGCTGTCTCCCAGAGCAGCTGCTTTTGAAAGCAAGAAACTCAGTCTCCAAAGATGTGTGACATGGAGGGTACAGAGGCCCAGTAGGACTGCATCCCCAAGGACACAATCAGCCTGGATACTGCTTACTTTCCATAGCCTTTTATTCTCTTGGTCTGCAGTTTTTATTTATTCTCCCCTTGGCTTCTGAAAGACAAACAAATAAAAATAGACACACTTTTTCCTCTGCCTATGATCCTTGTGGGGTTTATGTTGACAGGAATGGTACTAAAATGCAGTGGGAAGAAGGGGTACTCTCTCCAGACCTTAAAATAATAGCTCAGTCGATGACAAAACACCCTGAATTAATTTTTCCTCTCTCTCTCTTTCTCTCTCTCTCTTTCTGATTATTTTCCAGAAAGAACTTTTATGTCTAGATTCCTCCCCGGGAGTCAACATTGTGAGCCTTCCCATTCTACCTGATTCTGGGGCACAAACCAAATGTCGTCTATCCTTTCTGCTAAAATAAAAGTATTTATTTTATGCTTCCTTTCCTCTGTGACATAATGTCCAATTTCTGCTTTTTTATGGTCATAGAAATTAGAGACAAAGAACCCAGATCAGAAATGAGTTTTTATAGCAACTCAGTCCAATGTTTTGTATCCACAGCACCTAGCACAATCATATGTGGCCAATTCATTGATAGAGTTGTCTAGCTTAGGGAAGATACTAAATACTTGTTAGTTAAATCATCCAAATGCTTGATTCCCTCTTCTAGCATCTCAGGTAAAACTGGAAGAAAATATATACAGAGATTATAATAGTCTTCTATACACATATATATGAGAGAGATTATAATAGTTATTCACACACTATTGCACAACTTTTTTAAAATGTAGGAAAATACAATTTATAAAATAGTAATTACTAGGTCAAAGTCCAGTTAAGAAAAATAGAATCACTCCAAATAATTCAATAGAGGAAATGTAATTTAAGGAACTAATACCATATGCCTTAGGAGAGCTAAAGGTGCAAACATGAAATATAGAAGCAACCCAGAGACCCACTGTCACCCTTAAGGATGGCAGGATGAATGAAAGAAGTGGTATGCTCACTAAGAAGCCACCAAAGCCACATAGAGGGAGATGAAACCATTGAGAAGACACAGCCTGGACATGCTGCCTGAGTAAGCAAAGAAAGGTAGAAAAATACTGTGTCTTCTTCCTTCCTCCCATCCCCAATCTCTTTTCTAGTGCTTTCTGTTGGCCAATCTTCATGGAGTGACAGAGAGGAAGAATGCATGAGAAATATAGTTTGCAGGGTTCCGCCCCTTGCAATACAAAGAAGATCACGGCAAGTGGTGAATGGATCCAAGATCAATAAGAAAATGGCAGAAATGGATATTTATAACTTTACTTTGAAAAGAGAGCCACAGTTGACATTTTGGCATATTTAACTTTCATCTTCTTTTATATATTTTCACATGCATAATGGAGGTCATACAGGTTTTGCAAGTTGATGTTCTTTTTTCTTCACTCAGTATTATTTCTTGTGTTTTTCTGCATCATTCAAAATTTTATGTATTTGGATGCATACTATTGCATTTCCATGGAGGTACTATAATTTATGTAGTCATTTCTTTATTATTGGACATAAAAAATGTGTCCATCAAAGCAATCTTTTTAAAAAAGAACAAAATTGGAATACTTAACAGATTTCAAGACTTATTATAAAGCTACAGTAATTAAGACAGTGCAGTATTGGTACTAAGTTAGAAAAACAGAACAATAAAATAGATTCTAGAGTCCAGAAATAGATCCCCACCCATAGGGTCATTTGATTTAAAGCTTTGCAATTCAGTATGGAAAAGACCATCTTTTCAATAAATAATGCAAGTTTTCCTTATTTTCTACATTGACACTCAGTTTACATTTATATTGAATTTATATTGAATATCAGTGTGGAAAATAAAGGAAGCTTGATCTCTACCTCAGGCCATGCACAAAGATTAATTTGAAGTGGAACCAAAATATGATGTCTAAAGCAATCAAGCGTCTAGTTGAAAATATAGAAGAATATCTTCCTGGCTTTGACATAGGTAAAATGTATTAAATAAGACACAAAAAGAATTTACCCTAAAAGAAAAAAATTATAAAATTGATTTTATTAATGTTGGAAATTTCTGTTTATCAAAAAGCAAATAGGCAAGGCACAGAGTTAAAGGTGCAAACAGAGGCTAGAGAAGCAACCCGGAGGCCCAGGTTGGCATCATTTACAATACATATATCCAACAGATCACTCATACTCAGAATGTGTAAAGAACTCCTTCCAAAATTAACAAAAACACAATCCAATTTTACAAAGGCAAAATTATCTAACAGATACTGCACAAAAGAGGCTATTCAAATAGTCAAGCAGATGGAAAGGTGTTCAATTTCATGAGAAATTCAAGATAAAACCACAATTAAAAACCATTACAAACCCACCAGAATGGCTAAAATTAATAAGCCTGACAATATCAAGTACTGTCAAAGATGTGGAGTAATTAGTCCTTCATTACAGTCTCTCTCTTTAGACCATAGGAATGTATTCTGGTTCCTGCAGAGAACCTGACAATGCACTTTAAAAATGAAGATTGTTTGCCTCCCCACCCCCCAGCTGCCAGTCCTAGTTTAGGGGGACTCCCTGGTTGCCCAGCACTCACTGCTCTGCTTACTGATCTCTCTTCCCCCACTGGACAGTGAACACCTTGAGGGCAGAGAAAACATCTTCTTTATCTCTGCATCCCCAGGCTTTAAGACAGTGCCTAGTCTACATGAAATACTTAATGCAATAGTTATTGGTCCCCCATCTCATCTGTAACATGAAAGCACTTAGACTGAACCATCTCTAAAATTATTTTTAAGTCTTCTTAAGCAAATAAGGCAAAGAAAATGTTCTTTTTTCAGTCCCCCACCCCCACCCTTCTGGAAGCATTGCCCAAGAAGATGCAAACACATTTGCCTTTTCTGGGATGATGTTGAAGTTGTCTCTCAGGGTAGACGACTTAGGAAGTCCATATTGAGCAATTTATGTTGGAGAAAAGATTTACCACAAAATATCACAGTTCAGATCAGATTTAATAGACCCATAAATGGCTGCTTAACAAGGACATTTGGTTACTGTTACATTAAGTTTCCTAAGGGACTTTGTTCTGTTCTACCAAAGCCTGCAAACAGCTATAAAGCACAAGCCATCCAAATTTGATAAAAAGAAAATTTAGTTCTTTTTGGAAATTGTTATTCTTAAGTGACAGTATGAAAACAAGCCTCAAATGTTTTCTTTTCCAGGCACTTCCTTCATGTATGTTGGAGAAAGTTTGGCCTAACTTACAAGGAAACCCCTTAATTGTCCCTTAAAAGTAGAATTGCGTCATTGTGGATAAGACATGGTGTTCAAATAGCTCCCTGGGGGCTGAACTGTTGGAAACTCAGCAGGATTTTAATTGTAAGCAGACAATTTGTTTTGGATTGTATGCAGAGCATGAAAATGTAACTGCTATAGGATCTAACAACATATAAGGGGATTAAAGTCTAGTGTTTCTCCACTGCTTTGCTTCTTGGTTCCAGCCATCTTTGAGTGATGAACTCGTCCTCTAAGGTTATTCTGGGTCCTTTTGAAAATCTGAAATATATCACTTATTAGATCCTGAGCACTTTGAAAGCAGTGCCAGTCTTACTCCCTCCTATATGACCAGTGCCTAACATTGTGCCTGGATCATCTGTGCCCAATAAATTTAGTATATTTCAGCAACTCTAAGACACACTTCTTTCTATCGTGTAAAAGCTCTGAAATGGGAATGTCTCATAAAGTTGATTAATCAGCTTCTCCTTTCTCAGTGGTACATAAAATCATGATGCATATTGCAATTGATGATATCTTAGCTTCTGTGAAACGTGAAATGCTGGAAGCCTATGGCGAGCCAGATTCTATGTCAAGTCCTTTAATGCATCATTCATTACACCATAGGCTAATAACTCCCTGTGGTAGGTATTATTATCTCCATTTGAGAGATAAGGCTCAGAATAGTGTAGTCAATAGCCCAACCTCACAATTTCTGCTTGGAAAAATGAACCCAAAGCCTGCTACCAGGCCTATAATATTTCTATTAGATTGTGCTGTCTCCCAGTGGAAACTTAAGATAAATATATTTTAGAATCAATATGTTAAAATCTAGGATATTTCATTACAGTTATAATTTCAACTCAAGCAATAAATGCCATCCCAACGGGCTCTCAAAAGTGGTCAACATATGTTAACTAGTTTGTGTTCTTAGTGACAGAGTGACAGAAACCCATCCTAAACCAAATAAAGCAAATGTAGAATGCTTTGGAAGTATCCATGGGTATTTCACAGTTCCAAGGCTGGGTGAAGGTTGGATATAGTTGGGGCTCAGGAACAACTGAAACCTGACAGCTGGCAGATTGACCATGTTGACAGGACAACATCTTACTTCTGCTTCTCTCTATGTACAGCTTCATTCTTCTCTTTTGCTGTAGGCTCATGTTTTATACAAAGCAAATCCATGGCTCTTGACAGCTTCAGAGAACTATATCTTAGAGCTTCAGCTATAGGAAACAGGTTCATACAACTCTTTCTAACCCAAACCTAAAAACCCCAAGGAACGCACTCATTGGCCCAGGGTCCACGTGTCTATACCCCTGGACCAAGCAATGAGGTCTCAACTGTAGTCACACTGCCTTAAGGTGGTCAATCTTACAGTAACTACTTGAAGGGAGGAGGGGGAAAGAAGGGCAAGTCTCAGAAAACAACAGTAGTAGGCAGAAGTCCCTGAATCTCTGTTTTTTGAAGCCATTAGGAATGTCTGGAAGCCGTGTTTATAGATCAGCAAAGAAAGGAAAAGTATTTCCATCTGTGGAGGCTGGTGAGAAATGGAATTTAAGATGGGCCTTAAGGATGGTTAGAATTTGGCCATGTGGAGATGAGAGGAGGGAACATGAAAATAGCATGACAAATAGTCATGATAATCACACAAGGAAATATGTGCATAATTATAAATGAAAATCAGTGGTAAGGAGGAGATATATGTAAGATATGGGCAAGACTTGACTTTGTTTGAGGGATTAGGGACAGCTGTATTGAATAAGAGACATTCAAGCTGAGATCCAAAGGATGAATAGGCAATCACAAGGTGAAAACCAGGGATGCTGGAAGGAGCAACTCTAGGCAGAAGGAAGACATGTGGCAAAGATCCTGTGGTGGAGGGACCATAGCAAGGCTGTGGCTCTAAAAGGATCAACCTGCTTCTAACCTTTCTGGGTCTCAGTTGAAGACCACAAGAGCCCTTTGTGCTATCCCAATCAGGTAACTTACATGCTTACAGCTCTTCTCTTACTCCCTACCTACCACCTACTGCAGCACTTCCCAACTGCCCTAGCACACACTGCCATGCCACAAGGGGTTTACAGTCACTTAAGATACCAGTCTTCTCCCTGGGGCCAAGCATCCTTTTCCATGTACTCTGGTGTACCCTACAAAACGAAAAATACAACAATTTTCTATGTGTACCATAGTGGTTCGTTTTATGTGTGAACTTAACTGGGCTAAGGGATGCCCCAAAAGCTGGTAAAACATGATTTCTTGGTGTGTTAGTGAGGTTTTGTTTGTTTGTTTGTTTGTTTTAAGACAGTGTTTCACTATTGTTGTCCAGGCTGGAGTGCAATGGTGCTATCTTGGCTCACCGCAACTTCTGCCTCCTGGGTTCAAGCAATTCTCCTGCCTCAGCCTCCTGAGTAGCTGGGATTACAGGCATGCACCACCACGCCCAGCTAATT
>NW_016806642.1:10196626-10245869 GCF_001698545.2 Rhinopithecus bieti | reverse complement strand
TTTTTTGTATTTTTTAGTAGAGACGGGGTTTCACCGTGTTAGCCAGGATGGTCTCGATCTCCTGACCTCGTGATCCGCCCGTCTCGGCCTCCCAAAGTGCTGGGATTACAGGCTTGAGCCACCGCACCCGGCCGAGACAGGGTTTCTGCATGTTAGTCAGGCTGGTCTCGAACTCCCGACCTCAGGTGATCTGCCTGTCTCAGCCTCCCAAAGTGGAGGGTTCTTCCAGAAAAGATTAGCAGCTTAATAGTAGATGGAGTAAAAAAGATGTCCCCTCACCAGTGTGGGTGGCACCATTTAATCCCTTGAGGGTCCAAATAGAACAAAAAGATGGAGGAAGAACAAATTTTCTTTCCCTTCTTGAGCCAGAACATCCATCTTCTCCTACCAACGAACATTGAAGCTCTTGGTTCGCAGGCCTTCAGACTCTGGGACGTAGACCAGTTAGGGCACATTCCCTCCTCCAATTCCATCCCCATTCCCTGGAATGGTTCTTAGGCCTTCAGCTTTGGGCTAGGAGTTATCACATCAGCTCTCCTGGTTCTCAGGCATTCAGACTTGAACTGAAGTACTGAATTATATGACCAGCTTTTCTCAGTCCAGCTTGCAGACAATATATCCTAGTTCTTCTCAGCTTCCATAACTACATGAGCTGGTTCCCCTATGAAACTCCTTATCTATCTATCTATCTATCTATCTATCTATCTATCTATCTATCTATCTATCTATCTATCTATCTTCTACTGCTTCTGCTTCTCTGGAGAACCTAATACATGTACCATGATGTGACAAAAGCTGAGAATCACTGAAGAAAATAAAACTCAAATACCTAGTTTACAACTTAGGTCTCCTCTTTAATTTCACTTCCAGGCATATTCACCCCAATCTTTTAGTTCATTTTACTAATGTAAGAGAAGTATATAAAATTTGATGATGACCTAGTATAATGTACCTTTCACCCACTTTCCGTACTTGCTTTAAGATTGGCATTTCTAGGTGCCTCTTAAACTAATTCCTGGTGACACAGGCCTTTATCTACACTCTCCTCTTTTCTATGCACAAGAGCCATAACAAATTTCTTTCATATTTTTCTCCCAGAACCCCCACCACAACATCCCCAACAAACAAAATTATCTTACACCTCTGTACCTTTGTACTTCTTCCCCCTTCTTGGAATGCCCTGATCCAAAGCCCTTGGAGCCCTAGCGCTGAGGAATATTAATAAACATCATGAAAAAAATCATTAAATATTATTGCATTTGTGAACAAAGGAGATTAGGCCCTAGGTTGAACAGGGTTAAATGGTGCCTTCACCATAGGACTTCTCAGAGCTATAGACAGGGTATGTTGCAGTGTGAATTTCTAGGAAGGGTATTTGGTATCCTAGGTTTCTCCAAACTACTTAACCACAAAGTCATTGTCGGTAGAATATCTGTGGGAGTAGAAATGCTCCCAAGGTCACATAGATGAGACTATGTGGATATGTGGGATTTGAATTTAGGATGGAAAGAAGTAGAGAAGAAAAAGGAGAAAGAGAAGGAGACAGCAAAGGCAGAGGAGATAAAGGAGGAAGAGAAAGATGAAGATCCCTCTCCAAAACCTGGAGATTTGCCAAGTTGTCCCTATCTACAAGTAATTATTTTTTTCCTTGGCAGAGTCCCCTAGGGTTGGGCTGTGTGTGGAGGATGAAAAATACGCAAACAAAGCCTGTCCTGCTTTCAATCAGAGGCAGGCCTGGTTAGCAACCATCCTAGTGGGTGAGGAGTGAGTCTCTGCTTTCCTGTCAAGTTCCCAGCTGCAGGAAGGATTGCCGGCACTTACAACTCAGCTGTGATGATGCCTTTTGCAGCAACCTTTCCTTCTTCATCTCAAACAATAGCCCTTCTTGCACTGATCAGAGTTCACTTAAAGAATGAGATTTAAAAATCAGGTGACCATTGGCATTATTACTTAATTATTTTAACAGAACTGTGTTTGCCACCAAGTCGAATTAGTGTTTTAACCACTAGAACCAATAATATATTAATTAATGTTATTAGTCATGATTATCAAATATTAAGCATCTTCTATGTATCAGGAACAGTGCAAGGTAATGTGCACAGTAAGTATTCAAACAATGGTATCAAGATTTTTATAAGTATTATTTCTTCATCCTCATAACTGTATGACCTGCTTCACCAATTTGGAGTTCAATTAACATTACATTATTATTATTTAAAATTAAGATGAGCTTAGCTCGGGCTACCCTCTCTCTTTTTGCTTCCTCCTTTTAAATTGCTGTCCTAATCCAAAAGTCCAGTACTATTTTTAACAACCCTGTCATCTGAAGACTGATGAGATTCATAAATTTTAAAAGGAGAGCTTTATTTTTCATAGTGTTGCAGCCTACAGGGTGGACACTCTGACAGGCTGAGAAGTGTAGCCTCTGGTCAGAATTCAGAAACAGGCACCTTGAGAGAGAGGCAATGGGAACAGGAATTTATGCTGAGCAGGGTGACCAAATAAACATATTTAATAAGCTGTTAGAGGAGTTCTGAATACTTATGATAGGAGAAGTGTATGCCTGGAAAGTAAGCTTCATGCTTCTCCAGGGAACCTATGTTAAAAACGAAATGGTTGTGTTTGCATGATCTGAGTGTGGAGTTTTCAGCCCTCTGTCATTAAAAGGTGAAAAAGAGGATGTGAAAAACCTTACTGCGCATTATCCGTAGACTGGCCAGAACCACTCTGTGGTTGGTGATCTCTTATCATGCCAAATATAAGGGGCAGCATAATGCATTTGGTTATCAGTGGTGGAGTCTTTTAAAAGGGCTGGTTTCTGTTTAGCCCTGAGAAAAGAAACCCTAATGGCAGTTAGCAATGGATAGCATATAATGAGGTGTGCCTGACCTCCCATCCCAAGTCATGTCCAAAAACTCAGTTTTCAAGGTTTCTCTGGGGTGTACTTGGCCAAACGATGGTCCTTTTAGTCAGTTGTGGGGCTTAGAATCTTATTTTTATTCTTAGTCCTCACAGGGAAGTTAGGAGAGCCTGATCTGTACATGAGCGGCTTTATTTTCAGTAACTTCAGCTTCTGACACTGTTACATGAGGTCATCATCACAGTCTGGTCCTTGCTAGTTATGTTCATTCTCACTTTCTGCCTCAGTGATATCCAGCTTAGTCCCATTCGAAGGTGCAGGAGATCTTTGAAAGAAGGACAATATAACTTTCCCGGTGTTATTCTTGGCCAAAGGTGCTCCACACAGATGCTTCTAACTATCCTCAAATCATGCCCACCAGCAGAATCACAGATCACATATATGGTTGAAATGAACCTTCTTTTGTGACCATCTAAGTGCTGGTATTAAACCTGTATCATCAGTTCAGAAATGCCCTCATAGGTAGATCCTGTTAGGAAACCTCTGTGTCCTTTGTACCAGTAGACTTCAGCTGGGGCCATCTGTAATTATTGGAAAGAGTGTAATAAATTTGAGGATCCAAAGAAAAGTCCAGATCTCAAGTCTGTCATGCCCAGGACCATTTGGGTTTCCATGCAAATTTGCCTACTTCCATCCACGTGATCCTCTCAGCATATCAAGGGAGGCAGCCTGTCTAAGCAATAGAAGATTCTTACAGAATTCCTTCCAGTTGTGAGTCCCCACTGCCTTATGTTTGCAACTTAGAAGGGCCATCAAATGAAGGGACTTTTCTCAGAACAAAGAAGAGATCACAGTTTATTTTTAAAAATTTATTTTGTATCCACCTAATCAGGCACTCCACTATAGTTAGACTTCTATCCTTTCTCTGTCTGGCTTACTGGCTCTTTCTTTTTTCTAATGCTCTAAATGTGAGTTCATAACCCTCTGCTTTTTCTTCTTTCACCTAGCAACTGAATCCCAGCTCCTAGCATTGAATGTGACTCTGCAAGTCTCATTCCCTTCCCTGAGCTCTGTTGGGTACCTCTTACCTGGAGTCTGTCACTTAGATGGTACATGTATTAGTCCATTTTTGCATTACTATAAAAGCCTATCTGAGACTCTAATAATTTGTAAAGAAAATAGGTTAATTGGCTCATGGTTCTGCAGGCTGTACAGGCAGCCTGACACCAGCATCTGCCTGTGATGAGGGCCCCAGGAAGCTTACAATCATGGCAGAAGGCAAAGGGGAAGGCAGCACATCTCATGGGGAGAGAGGTAGGAAGGAGAGAAAGGGGAGGTGTCACGCTCTTTTAAACAACCAGATCTTGATGAAATCAGAGTGAGAACTCACTCATTACTGTGACGATGCCACCAAACCATCCTGACGGATCCACCCCTATGCCCCAAACATCTCCCACCTCCAAGACCAGGGATCATACTTCAACATGAGATTTAGAGGAGACACATATCCAAACCATACCAGTACCCAATACACTTTTATTGAATACATATTCCTTATCTCTAAATGCCAAAGAACGTCTTCCATTTGTATACCCCTCTTTCACTGGAAACTAAGCCTGTCTAAAACAGCTTTTATTCCCATAGATATTGACTCTCTCCAAGTATAGTCAGTGGTGCCACTAACTTCTCAACCAAACTGCAAGTCTGGAGGAGCATCTTGGTCAATTCCTTCCTTCCACCCACTGATCTACTCTGACCAATTTCCTTATCTGTAAAGTGGGGGAGAATATCTACCTCCTAGGACTCTTGTTTAGACTAAATGTGTTAACATGTAAAAAGCACCAGAACAGTACCTAATATATAGAAGGCAATACATGATAATTATTATTATTTTTATATTTAGAAACCAAAATTACTACATATGGTGTGAGATGGAACTTGTTATAGACACTCTGAAGATACAGGATGGACACCCACCAAAAATGTGGTTTGCACGAGAGTGATGGCAGCACACATGCCCCAAGAGGGAATGAAAAGGTTTGTTACTCATATAATGAGGCTTTCTTGGAAGGGCAGGGTACCTTCAGGCAGGTCTGAAAGTGGCTTGAGAGAGAAGGAAAAGGAGACTTCGGATTTTTATGGTGGCTGGGGTGTGGCTGAGGTGAAAGTTCCCATGCATGGTTTGAGTTTCCCACTGTGCCAAAGGAGGAGCTACTGGTCTTTCTTATCAGCTTGCCCAGATGTGAAGAAAAAGAAGAGGGAGGATAAGGCTTAAAAGCTGTCAGCAGTGTTAACGTTTAGGAAAGGCCATTGTTTTGGACTGAGCTTCTGCACTGTTCCAACAGACCAGACCAAACCAGAAAGGACGTACTCACGTAAGGTGCCATGTAATCAAACTAAACTCTGAAATGTAGCAGTTTAAACAACAAAACAAAACAAAACAAAACAGGAGAATCATAGCAATCAACAAGAAGGAGCCATTTACCTGAGCTGCATACGGCAGTCCCTCTAAATTAATCCTATAAGAAAGTAACTTTGAAAGGACCAATTCTCTTTTCATTCTCTTTTCCTGCTTTCTTCGGCCTTTTTCTGCCCATGAAACTAACGCCCTCTGCTCAGTTCATCAAAATTCTACATTCTAGAATCATAAATAAAAGCCGATTCGATCTTTAAATTTGTTGCAATTTTGTCTTTTGACAATAATCAAACATTACAAAAAAGTAGAGTCAGACTCTTCATCACAGAAATAATAGGGCAGACCACAACCAATCAGCTACAAAATATTTCCAATTTTTCATTTGAATTGTCTTTAATATGCATTTCCTCCTTCCCCTTCCCATAATCTTGAATGAAGATTCTAATCATTTCAGCTATAAGTAACACAAACTCTCTGGCTTCCCTATCTCTATTTGTCCTTTGTTCTCTTGCCCTACCTGCTCTCAACCATCTTTTTGCCAATGTAATAGCTCAAACATGAGTTTTCCTTCTCTCTGCAAAGTTTAAAGTGGTTTCTCATTTGATGTTTTTAAAACATACTCCAAAAATTCTTTGACACCCTCCCCAGAAAGAGGCAAGGTCTATGTCCCCTACCCTCAATTCTATTTTAACCAGTGAGGTACAGCAAAAGTAATGTAAGTGATTTTCCAAACTTGGTCAGTAAAGGCCATGTAGGTCTACTTGATTTTCTTAGGATGCTTCCCCTGGGGAAGCCAGATACCCCCTAAGAGGTCTGACTCCCTGAGATCCCCCATGTTATGGAGGGTATGTGCAGGGTCTCCTGTTGACAGCCTCAGCTGAGCTCCTAGCCAAGAGCCAGCATCAACTACTGCCATGTGAATGAGCCATCTTGGGCATCCAGCCCAATCAGCCTTTAGATGGTTATAACCTCAGTAGATATCTGACTGCAATCTAGGAGAGACCCAAAGCAAAAACTTCATAGTAAGCCCTTACCAAAGTCTAACCCACAACACTAAGTAAGTTAAATGGTTGCTGCTTTACATTTCTAATTTTAGATCATTCATTATGCAATATTATAACTGAAACACCCTTAGCTAGGCACGAAAAAGTTAGGACTGCCAACATATATATATATATTTTTTAATTATAGAGAAAAATAAAGTGAACACATGCCCAAGATTAATCTAATCAATCAATGAAAAAGACACCAGATTTGTAAAGATCATCTAAAAAAGCATGTGAGACACTGGTGTTTATATGCACTGAAGAAGGAATGCTGGATGTGTCTTTACAATAGAAAAATTTACATTCCTTTGGGTATACACCCAGTAATAGGATTGCTAGGTTGAATGGTATCTATTTTTAGGTCTTTGAGGAGTTGACAACACTGTCTTCCACAATGGTTGAACTAATTTACATGCCCACCAACAGTGTGTTCCTTTTTTTCCACAAATTTGCCAGCATGTTATTTTTTGACTTTTTAATAATAGCCATTTTATGGGTGTGAGATGGTATCTCATTGTGGTTTTGATTTGTATTTCTCTAATGATTAGTGATGTTGAGCTTTTTTCCATATGATTGTTGGCCACATGTATGTTTTCTTTTGAAAAGTGGCTATTCATGTCATTTGCCCACTTTTTAATAGAGTAGTTTGGGATCTTTTTCTTGTAAATTTGTTTAAGTTTCTCATAGATGCTGCATACTAGACTTTTGTCAGATACATAGTTTGCAAACATTTTCTCCCATTCAGTAGGTTGTCTATTCACTCTGTTGATAGTTTCCTTTGCTGTACAAAAGCCCTTTAGTTTAATTAGATCCTATTTGTCACACATGTATGCATACGTTCACTACAGCACTATTCACAATGGCAAAGACATGGAGTCAACTTAAATGACCATCAATGGTAGACTGAATAAAGAAAATATAGTATATATATACCATGGAATCCTATGCAGCCATGAAAAAGGAGATAATGTCCTTTGCAGGAACATGGGTGGAGCTGGAGGTTGTTATCCTTAGTAAACTAACACAGGTATGGAAAACCAAATATTGCATGTTCTCACTTGTAAGTGGGCTCTAAATGATGAGAACACATGGACACATAGAGGGGAACAACACACACTAGGGCCTACCAGAGGGTAAAGGGTGGGAGGAGGGAGAGGATCAGGAAAAAATAACTAACGGGTACTGGGCTTAATATCTGGGTGATGAAATAATCAGTATAATAAACCCCCATGACTCAAGTTTACACATATAACAAACCTGCCCATGTATCTCTGAACTTAAAATAAAAGTAACAAAAAAAGTTGGAATAAAATTGCTGGGATAAACACAAAACTTGTCAATGTCCTACAGGGAAATAAAACCTTAATCTTTGGGGTTACTTTCTTCCAAATAAAATTATTTGCACATGTGCTGGAAAAAATCTATGAGTTATATTTCCTCACGGAGTCTGGACCTTAAACAACAGAAAATACTGAGTCAAACAATGGTGCACTTCCACAGAGAATTAAATAGTCCTTGAGTATGGCTATTAGACAATGCACTCCAATGTAATATTGAAAGAACACACAGCTAACAATTTGTCTAAGTTTTTTGTATTTCTAAGTAAGATCTACACTAGATTTCACCTTTTTATAAAGGTCTTTTAAAGGTTGAAAACAACCCAGGTGCAAGTGGGGAAGTAATGGAGATTCAATCTCTGTGACAGACAGTGAGAAAGAGATTTTAAGGCAGGAGTCTATCCTAGAACCTTCAAACGACATCATGCTATATGACCCATCTCCTCCTTGTATTGTAACTGTTATTCAGCAAAATTTGTGGTTTTCAAATATTTTGGGGGTTAGAAAACCAACTGGGTATCTTTCCACTGGAAATAATGGGACTCTTAATAGTGAATAAGACTGTGTTTGGGAAATGTCCTGAGAATTAGATTTTCAGATTCCATCACAGACTGATGTATTTAATCTAAGTAGCAAATATTTGTATAGAAAAGCAGAGGATACACAGGACTAGAAATCCCTTTTCCAAGCTACCACTTAGTAGCTGAATCACTTCATCTCTCTAAAAGCTGGTTTCCTGAGCTGCAAAATGGGGCCAATAATACCTTTCTTACTCAGAGAGAGCTTTGGAAATCAGACAGCTCCATTCACAAGTAAAGGATTACTATTATTACCTATGTGAAAACACAAATAGTAGAAAAGGAGAAAATTCATTCAAGCAGCTTGTTGTGTCAATGCAACCTCGCCCAACTGGCTAGACCAAAAATTTTTAGTGTAACTGACTACTACTCATGGAATTGCCTGAGTGAACATATTGTTTTGACATCTACTGACAGGGGTAGCTCCGGAAATCCCCTCTTTACCCCAGCAATGACTCATAAAAAGGGCTCAGAAAAAAAACAAGAATGAGCTGGGGAGGTCTCCTGAGGCTTTAGCAGAGTGGGTCAAAAATTGAGCCTCCAGGAAGGAAGGGAGCCTAAGGCAGGCTTTGCATTTGCACAGAAGTTAACTGAAACGTTGGCTCTGCCACTGTGTGGCCTTGTGATCAGGAAAGTGCCATACCTTCTCTGAGTTTAGTGTCCTCACCCAAAAAAATGAAGAAAATAATACTCATTTCAGTGAGCTGATGGGAAATTTGAAATGGTGACAGAAAAACATCAGAGATTTCTTCATATGGTAGGTAATTAAGGAAAAACCCAAATCCCCATCAGTGTCAGAATGAATAAATATATGGTGGTATATTCACATAAGAGAATATAATCAGCAGTAAAAGAAATAAAGTACAGCTCTACGCACCAAAGTAACTGAATCTTTACAATGTAATAATAAATATACATATCTGAATTATGCATCCAAAAAAGGAGTAACATCCAGAGTCTACAGGGAACTCAAACAAATCAGCAAGGAAAAAATACAAATAATCCCATTGAAAAGTGGGCCAAGGACAAGAATGGACATTTCTCAAAAGAAGATATACAAATGGCCAACCAACGTGAAAAAATGCTCAACATCACTGCTCATCAGGGAAACGCAAATTAAAACCATAATGAAATACTGTCTTATCCCAGCCAGAGTGGCCATTAAAAAGGCAAAAAACACTAGATGTTGGTGTGGCTGTGATGAAAAAGGAATGCTTATACACTGCTGATGGGAATGTAAATTAGTACAACCTCTGTGGAAAACGGGATGGAAATTTCTCAAAGAACAAAAAGTAGATCTACCATTTGATCCAGCAATCCCACTACTGGGTATCTACCCAAAGGAAATATATCAAAAAGTCACCTATAAATGTATGTTTATTGCAGTATAATTCACAATTGCAAAGATGTGGAATCAACTTAAGTGCCCATCAACTGAAGAGTGGATAAAGAAAATTTGGTATATATATATGCCATGGAATACTACTCAGCTATAATAAAGATCTAAATAATGTCTTTTACAATGTCTTTTACAAACTGGAGGCCATTATTGTAAGTGAAGTAACTCAGGAATTGAAAACCAAATGCCTCATGTTCTCACTTATACGTGGAAGCTAAGCTATGGGCATGTAAAGGCATACAGAGTGATACAATGGACATTAGAGACTCAGAAAGTAGGGGGATTGTGGGAGGGATAAAAATTACTTATTGGGTGCAATGTACACTTCTTGGGTGATGGATACATTAAAATCCTAGACTTCACCACTGTACAATCCGTCAGTGTAACCAAAAACCACTTGTACCCCTAAAGTAATTGAAATTTAAAAAATTTAAATAAAAATAAATAGTATATATATTACATATGTGTCTGTGTATATATACACAAGCATATATACTTAGTATATGTATATGGTGTATGTAATATGTATATGGCTGTATAAAGGGTGTATTAAAATAAGGGAATAGACATCACAGGAGTTAGGAGAGTTAGAAAAGGGGTAATTTGAATGGGAAGACGGAGAGAAGGGAAGAAAAGGAACACATGGGAAGGGAGAAGTAAGTGCCAATGTTCTAGTTTTAATGTTTGGTGGCAGGTTCATCAGATACAATATTCATGTTATTATTAATAAAATAAAAGATGGACATAATGAGAGTATAGCATGAACTAAAAGTTACAATTAATTCAATTCTGGTGCAATAACAACACGGAACAGTCACACTAAGAATACTGCTGTTTCCTTTCTGGGTTTCTTCTCCCAGAATTTTTTTTTTTTTTTTTTTTTAAGGAAAAGCACTTTTTAAAATGTAGTTCATTTTCTCCAGACTGTATCCACAGTCTTTTGTCCCACAAGTCTTTAATTAAAGCTAAAACAATCATTGGTTTAGGCATATTTAATGGTTTCTATCTTTGAAAACTGCATTCTTTATATAGTTGTTTACTTCTCATCTTCATAATCAGTCTTTCCAACTCCTATTTCCCACTTGTTTATATAATGGAATAAGGTAAAATGCAGTAAAGATATTCAAATAACTGAAAATGATATTGTACAGACAAAATAAAGTCAAGAGCAGAGCCCACACATAGGTCCTTCACAGTCTCCCCCGATATGGTTTGGATGTTTGTCCCTCCAAATCTCATGTTGAAATGTGATTCCCAGTGTTGGAGGTGGGGTCGGCTGGGAGGTGAGTGGGTCATGGGGACAGATCCCTCATGAATGGTTTAGCACTATTTCCTTGGTGATAAGTGAGTTCTTGTCATAATAGTTGTTTAAAGAGGTTGTTTAAAAGAATGTGGCACCTCCCCATTTCTTGCTGCTGCTCTGTAACACGTTGACTCCCCTTCACCTTCCACCATGATTGAAAGCTCCCTGAGGTCCTCACCAGAAGCTGAGCAGATAATGGTGCCATGCTTGTACAACCTGCATAACCGTGAGCCAATTAAACCTCTCTTCTGAGTCTGGAGTGCAGTGGCACGATCTCGATTCACTGCAAGCTCTGCCTCCTGGGTTCATGCCATTCTCCCATCTCAGCCTTGGGAGTAGCTGGGACTACAGGCGACTGCCACCATGCCTGGCTAATTTTTGTATTTTTAGTAGAGACAGGATTTCACTGTGTTAACCAGGATGGTCTTGATCTCCTGACCTCATGATCTGCCTGCCTTGGCCTCCCAAAGTGTTGGGATTACAGGTGTGAGCCACAGTGCCCGGCCAAGAAGGGGGTTTTATGTGGAGCCTTGAAAGATAAAAGAAATTTAGAAAGGAGAGAATCCCTTCTGCTGACTCTATCAGTCTCTAGTTGTTATCTTTCTTCATCTCCGCCTGGAAGACTCATCTTCATCCCAGCAACAAACTCACCTGAGTCTCAGTAAGTCCCACCTGAGACTCACCTGAGTCTCACCTGGCTTGTGAGAGAGCCTTACAGGAACATGCAAGCAAACAAACACTTGTAGATACAACTTTTACTGGCCTGGGAAAAGCTTCTGCAGAAGGAAAGCTGAAAGATATTTTTATGTTACATTTGATTAAATATATTGCCTCTTCTGAAATGTGTATGGATAGAAAGGAAGGGAAGTTAGTGTGACTAATTCAGATAATAAGTGGGGTCAGTTAGGCAGTAAATGCTATGGGAGCTCCTATTAAATAATATCCTGCTATTCAAGGTGAAGCATACTCATGTGCCAATGCTGCAGGCTATTAAGAAAAGATAGCATGGTGCAATGACTAAAGTTCAGGATTTGGTATTATACCTGAGCTCAAACCCATGTGTCAGATACCTAGCCAAATAGCCTCAGAAGTAACCAAACATTTTTGACCATTTAGTTCATCATTGATTAAATAGGAAGGAAATAACATCTACTTCATAGAATTGTTGTCAGATTAAATGAGATATAAAAATAATTGGTACATTAGAAGTGTTCAATAAATGGTAGCAATTACTGTTATTTAAACTCTGAGTTTCTGTTTCCTGGAGCAGAAAATATGGTGGGGGCAGACAATATTACTTACTTCACAGAAGGGTTAGATGAAGAAATATTTAGTTAAAATATTTAGGAGAGTATTTAGCACATAGCTCAGCATTCAGTGAATATCTGAATCAAGATAAAATGAGGAAATTGATCTAGGATTTCTTAATTTTTTCAGGAGTATAAAGCTAGCTGTGGACCATTTCTCTCTCTCTCTCTCTCTCTCTCTCTCTCTCTCTCACACACACACACACACACACACACACACACACACACACATTAAATTTTGAATAAAATTTTAGTGACTCTCTGAATTATATTTTAAAAAATGGCACCCCTGGATCCCCAGGTTTAAAAATCTGTGATTAAAATAAAGATATAAAATACAGGCTGCAAGAAATGAAGACTGTGTAGGTGATTTTTTCTTCCTTTGTTTTAAGAGAATGAGTCCATTATTCATTTTTAAAACTCAATTAACTGAGTTAGGCACAGCCTTAAGTGTAAATTAATAAACGCCTTTTGTGGAGGACACAGGAAACAATGGCAAATATTCAATCTTTACTCTTCAAAGTTGGACTCTTTTATTTTCTGCCCTTTTTGAACATGCTATAGATTTTAATCCCCTTTTGGCCTTTTCTTTTGAAGAGAGCTAATGGAATTGTACCCCCTCTGTCCTCATTTTCCATTCCTCAACGTGTCTGGACTTTTGCCTCCAAAGGTTAACATTGCTATGAAGTAATGTAATTCTTTATTGCTCTTTAGACAGATTTATTCAGAGTTCTATCTCCACAGATGTCTGTAAGCATAGTGAATGTGACATCCGGAATTGCCCAGTGGGGCTGGATATTATATTTACAGTAGCCAAGCTCAAAACCAAAAAACAAAAATCCTCAAAACCTCCATAACTTTGGATTTAACTAGAATTGAACAACAATGTGTTTCAAATAATTTTCTAATTAGGGTAGGAAAATGCTTCTGAAGAAAGAAAGTTAGGCATTGCTCTAGCCACATGTAGAGATGAGCTCAGTTTCAATTAATTTGCTTTTCATTGGAGCCCTGAAGTTAACCTTACCCATCATTTTTGCGTTGGATAAAATGTGCAGATTCATAGAGTCACAACAACTGAGGTTTAAGAAAGACATTAAAATGGCATTTGTGTGCTCATGGCATGCATCAGTAATTGATCACAATTTCTTTCTGAAAGAAAGGTAGCCACTATCAATCAGTTGGAACTGCCATGGGAGTGGAAACCTATTTGGCATGTCAGGTATTCTAAGGAATGCATTTAGGAAATACTCTTGTCACCATCTCCACACTCAAGACCCTCTTATGAAAAGGACCTACCAGTGGCCTGTTCCATCTTGGGGCTGTAGAACTTTCTTATATTCAAACATCAAAGTCTACCTACTACTTTAAAACTGATTTCCTCCTGGGGGGAGAGGGGGACAAAACACATCTAATCCGTCTTCCAATTAACATTCAACAGGCTCTTAATAATTAATTCCTTCATTTACTATTTCTTGAGCATTAACTATGTCCTAGGCACTATGCCAGACACTTGGGGTATCATGATGAGCAAGATAGATCCCTGCTGTCACAGAGCTTCTAACTCCCCAGGGAAGAAGAGATTTGATGACAGCCATGATTCTTCTGGTCTCCTGGCTAACCACTCCCAATTCTGTAAACACTTGCATGAAGTGCCTTCACTGTCCTACTCAGGCTCCTCTAAATTTGCTGTAATTGGTCTAGGACCCTCTCAAGGGGTGGAGCCTAAATAACAGCAGGAGGAAGGCTGGGAACAGTAAGGCTTGTCACTACTGGCCCAGATTAAGTACTTTTTCCTGTGAGTTCCTGAAGTCCTCCTCCTCATCAACCTTTTATCTGATTCCCCAGCTGCTCTATGGGTAGGAGATGGAGGGCAACGCCTACACAAGCTGAATGATCTGGAATGATTATCAGTTTCAGCCTGATTTAGGGCATTCCCATTATAGGCATACTTACTAATTGAGACCCTGGACTTCCAAGATCAACACACCTGTGCTTAAGTCTCAGCTTTTCCACTTACTAACTTAAGCTAGCAAGCCCAACTTTGTGAGTTTGTGACCTGTGCAGTCATATGTGGTTGGGGTTGTGGACAGGTGGGCAAGCTCAGGAGAATTCTGAACTTGGTTTAGTGCTCTGCTATCACTGTTTTGAAATTCCTAATAATTTGCCAACATGAGGCTTTGCATTTTTATTTTGCACTAGGCCCCACAAATTCTGTAGCTGGTCATGTAAGCAAGTTACTTAATGTCTGTGAGATTTAATGTCTTCATCTAAAAAACAAGGGTGATGACGCTACCTACTACACAGGTTCCAGTGAGCTTTATATGAGGCAATGTGTACCATGCCTCTCACTAGTAAGCCCCCCATCGATGTAAGTCAATGGAATTTTTATTTAGTATATCGGACATGAAGTATTCTGAATTTAGTACATATGCTGCCAAAGTGAGTATTTCTAAATTCTATGTACCATTAATTGCCCTTTTTTTTTTTTGGTAGTTCTTCTATTCTCCTAGCTACATAATAGATGTTTGGGAAAGAGGAGTTAACTTTTCTTTTTGACTGGGCATCTGATTTCTTTGGTTGCATGTGACAAAGATGGCTTCTGGCTAACTTACGCAAAAGGGAATTTTTGGAATGATAACATAATCACAAAACAGGCAAAAACACTAGCAACACTGGAGAATCAGGCTTGGAAAGACAGCTTCCTTCCCGAGTGGAAGAGTTTTGGCAGTGGTGGAAAGCATGAACTCCTACCATTTTCAGTCACTTTGTCACTCTGCTGAAGATTCAAATTCCAGAGATGGGTATCTATGGCTTGGCTTGGTTCACACGCTCACCTCCAGGTTAGGAAAAGGCTGGGCATCTAATTACAGCAGTCCTATAGACTATAGGTGGAGGGGACTCACCAAAATGTAAATGACAGGCTGATAATGAAGGGGAAATAGGTCCAGAAAAATAAAAACAAAATAACAAATCTTCTGAGTGCCTGCTATCTACCTGGTGCTCTGCTAGGGGCTTCCATAGAGTATTCATTGACATGACATACAGTGCCTAATATGAGTTCGGCGCTCTGTAAACACTTGTTGAATCCATGAATGATTGAGTGAATTACTGAACCCTCACACAAGTCTTAGAGGTAGATATTAGTCCCATTTTACAGAGGAAGAAACTGAAACTTGGGGAACTTAAATAGTTTGCTTAAAATTACACTAGTAAGTAGTAGAGTTGGTATTGAAACCTGATTCTGTCTCATTCCAAAGCTCATGATTGTTATGCCAATCATAAGCATGCTGCCAGCCTTTCTTAAGGTGTATGTGGGGACTGTTTTTAATCTCTGTACCTTCTGCTGTGCCTCCCCAAATCACAGGAGCTGATGGATTCTGGAAAGTTTATCTGGGCCGAGGAAGGTTGATTTTGTGGTTCTCCACTAATTTCAGAAAGGAATGTGTCTCAAGGCATGTGACTCTGAGTAAGACACCTGAATCTCCTCAACATTAAGTGGGTATAATAGAATAATGGTTATCTCCCCATAATGTTCTCAGTAGATTGGTGGAGAGTATGTTTGTAAAGCTCTGGTATAGTTCCTATACATGGAAAACCCTCAGAAATGACAATTAATCTACAGTCTCAAAAAAAAAAAAGTGTAGAGAAACAGGAAGAAAGTGCTGGGGGAGCCATCACGTTTCACGAAGTTAAGACTCCACTAGATAAACTATCATTTTACGTACATCTTAGAAAGAAAAAGCTGGCCGGGCATGGTGGCTCACGCCTGTAATCCCAGCACTTTGGGAGGACAAGGAGGGTGGATCATGAGGTTAGGAGATCGAGACCATCCTGGCTAAAACAGTGAAACCCCGTCTCTACTAAAAATACAAAAAAAAATTAGCCGGGCGCAGTGGTGGGTGCCTGTAGTCCCAGCTACTTGGGAGGCTGAGGCAGGAGAATGGCGTGAACCTGGGACGCGGAGCTTGCAGTGAGCCAAGATCGCCCCACTGCACTCCAACCTGGGTGACAGAGTGAGACTCTGTCTCAAAATAAATAAATAAATAAATATAAATAAATAAAGAAATAAAGAAAAAGCATTGTCGTATGACATACTTTATCACTTCAAGTTTCCATTTTGTATTATTAATACTGAGAAAATATTTTTTAGACGGTAGACATAACTTTTAAAATGAAAATCTCTTTTAGACTTATTCAGACATATACTCTAATCATATATCGCTCCTTTGTATATGTAGAAAGGAAAATGTAAGCAAAATACACTGATCAAGAGTAAGACTTCACATTTTGAATGGTTTACCTCTTCTGACACTTTTTAACTCGATTATTGATGTGTTTCTCCTCACAATATTGTCAACTGAGTCATCAAGAGAATTGAAGAATGCAGAATTTCTTTAAAGAGTACTACACTGTTGTCTTGGGAATGTTCTGTCAAGCCACTGGTGCCAATTCACAAAATTTGATGCTGATGCTATCTTTTTTGATTTTACTGTAAGATACCAGTGAAAGTTTTCCAGACAGCAAATGTAACTCGCATTTGTTTCTCCAAAGATCTATAAGGTGGTTTGTTGATTAAAACATGAATGGCTGCAGTTGTCTAGTCATTCTGTCCAAGAATTACAACCAAGTACTTGCAGGCAGGCAGTGACACTATAGCATTGGTAATTTGACATCATCGATCATAAGGTATGCCGTGATTTCAATTATGTTAAATGTTAAGTAAGAATGTGTATCTCAGTCTGGGTGCAGTGACTGATGCCTGTAATCCCAGTGCTTTGGGAGGTCAAGGTGGGTGGATCACCTGAGGTCGGGAGTTCGAGACCAGCCTGACCAACATGGTGAAACGCCGTCTCTACTAAAAATGCAAAATTAGCCGGGCATGGTGGTGCGTGCCTGTGTAATCCCAGCTACTCGGGAAGCTGAGGCAGGAAAATTGCTTGAATCTGGGAGGCAGAGGTTGCAGTGAGCCAAGATCGCACCATTGCACTCCAGCCTGGGCAACAAGAACGAAAATCCATCTCAAAAACAACAACAGCAATAACAACAACAACAACAAAACAAGAATGTGTATCACAGAATGCATGAAATATGGCTGTAGAAAAGTTCTAGGAATTAGATGTTTTCAGACCTTGTATTCTATATCTTGCTTTGTCACATTAGCTTGTGACTTCAGAAAATTTTCAAATGATTGAAGATATAATCTGTTGAATCCCCTCACTTCACAGATAAGAAAACTAAAGTGCAAAGAAGTGTTGCAACTTAAATTAACCAAGGACACTCTGAGTAGGATAGGCTGACTTGGGTCCCTCTGTCCTGTTCATTCTGCTTCACTGTTTCCATGAAAAAGGATTATTCCAGAAGAGTACAAAGTAATGGCAATTATGTGCGCTCTATCTAGAAGCTCCACCATGTTCTCTAATCACTCACTATCTATTCTGGGCATCTCCAATTGCTTTAGTCTTTCTTGGCCTTTAAATCCAAAATCAAATGTCACCTCTGTTGGAATGTGTTTTTATTTTGTTTTGTTTTGTTTTTTTTTCAAGCACTCTTACCATTCTTTATCTCCCCAAGCAAGTAATTGCTCCAGGTTTTGTGGTTCCACAGCACTTAATTCCTATTACTCTCATAAAAATCACCACATTGTTAGATTTTAATTTGTTTCAAAATCTTTTTAAAAAACTTCTTATCAAAAAATCTCAAACATATGCAAAGTAAACAGAATAGTTTAATTAACCCGTGTTCCCACCGTACAACTTCAACTATAAACTTCCTGCCGTTACTATTTCTTCTATACATCCCATCACTCTTTACCCCCGAGTAAATTTTTCATTTGATGTAAAATTTATATATAATGAAATGAACAATTAGAAATGGATATGCTCATGTAACCCACAAACCCATCAATGTTTTGAACATTTTCAATACTCCAGAAAGTTTTCTTATGTTCCTTCACAGTTTGGTTCCCCCAACCTCTTCTTCTACTCTCTCAAGGCAATTCCCAAATGACTTTTTTCCCACTATAAATTAGTTTAGATTGGATTAGATTTCACATAAATTATAAATTTAAATTAGTTTAGATTGGATTAAAACTTCACATAAATGCAATCACATAGATATGTGCAAAGAATTTCATTAAGATGCTTGTATAGAGGCACCCAGCGCTGGCATTATCCACAAAAAAAGGACCAAAGCAACAAATAGATAACCAGACTTCAAATAGGACATCTAAGGGAGAACACTGGAATTCAGCAAGGAACTGAGAAAGATGCTCCCAGGCATAGAAACTTGAGATAGCAGCATAGAGAGAGAAGTGAAGCACCTAGTCAGAAGCAGCTCTGAGGCAAGAGGGACTCCTCATAGCCAGAAGAAGTAAGCGGGAGATCGTAGCAGTCCACATTCCACCACAGATGCCTGCAATCTGAGTAAAGAAGAGTCTCCCAGCCCTCCCAGGTCATAAGCCTAGTATAGTAAGCTGCCTGGAGTCCACATGACTGCAGTCCCAAAGAATAAATCAACACTGCACCCCCATCCTCTGGGGCCCAGGCTGCTGCAACATGGCATCATTTTGAGAGCAGCAAAGCCACCACCAGACTATATCCTGCCCTGGGGCTCAATAGCTCCAGCACTTCCACATCCTTGGGGACACTTTGACATCCCCCCCGAGAGATACCCAGAAGGATGCAGCATCATGAAACCAGCTGGAATCAGCAGTGCAGATGTGACCTTGGCACCTGACTCTAGGCAGCCCCCTACCTCCCAGTGCAAAGGCAGTTCAGTACATCAGGGGGACTGCCCCAGGACATAGGGACCTGAAGTACACACTCCCCAGAATCTGAGGTATATCTCTCCACTGGCAGTGATCCTGCACCTTACAGTGGCAGGGCTGCTGTGTACCTGCATGTGCCATCCAGAGATCCAAAGACCAGACTGCCCAGGGCCCACTGCACTGTCCAGGATGTAAAGACCAGCCCACCTGGGGCCTAATGCCACCACCTGTGAACCTGCCACCTCCAGGAGCAGGGAGACCACATACCCATACGTGCCCCCCAGAAACCCAAGGCCCAGACTGCCTAGTGTCCCTGTTCCCAGCAAAAATGCTTCACAGCCTTCACAAACAACCACAGCCTAAGCCACTAAGAAGCTCATAGATACCACTGACATTTATTATAGATGAAAAAATCATACAAAGACTATACTGCACCCACCCAGATCCAAAGCCAAAGTACCCTACTCAACTGACACTATAGATAATCTACAGGAAAAAAAAATCATCCCCTACAAAAGGTACTTCATAAAATTGGAAGAAGCAACTATTACATCAGATATGTAGATACCAATGTACGGATATAAGAAACATAGAAAAGCAAGGAAACATGACACTTCCAAAGGAACACAGTAATTCCCCAGGGGCAGGCCCAAAGAAAGGAAAATCTATGCAATTCCTGAAAAGAAATGGAAAGCAATGATCTTAAGGAAATTCAGTGAGATACAAGAGAACACAGATAGACAATACAAAGCAATAATAAAAACAATTTATGATCCAAATGAGAAATTCAACTGAGACAAATATCATGAAAAGGAACCAAACAGAAATCTTGGAACTGAAGAATTAAATGAATAAAATAAAGAATATAATTGGGAGTTTCAACAATAGATTAGATCAAGAAGAAGAATTTCTGAACCCAAAGACAGGTCTTTTGAAATAACTCAGTCAGACAGAAAGAAAAAGACAAAAGAATAAAAGCAAATGCAGAACACCTACATAACATATGGAATATCATTAAGTAAACAAATATTCAAACTTTGGGAGTTCCAGAAGAAGAAGAGATGGGAAAAGAGAAGCGGTCTTAGTCAAAGTCATAAATTATTTGCTCAACCAATGTCCAGAAGAGTTTCCCCTAGGTTTTCTTCTAATATTTTTATAGTTTTGTGTCTTACATCAAAGTATTTAATCCATCTAGAGTTGATTTTTGTATATGCTGAGAGATGGGGTTCAGTTTCATTCTTCTGCATATAGCAATCCAATTTCTCCAGCACCATTTATTGAAAAGGGTATCCTTTCCCCAATATAGGATCTTCTCAGTATTCTTTGTCAAAGATCAGTTAGCTATAAATATGTAACTTTACTTATAGGTTCTCTATTCTATCCTATTGATCAATGTGTCTATTTTTATACCAGTGCTATTCTGTTTTGATTACCATTGCCTTGTAATATAATTTAAAGTCAGGTAATGTAATGCCTCCAGTTTTGTTCTTTTTGCTTAGGATTGCTCTGGTTATTTGGGCTCTTTTCGGTTCAACAAATTTTTTAAAATCAAATAATATCACTGAAATAAAACAAGAATAAAATAAAACTAGACATCAATAATAAGAAAAACTTTGGAAACTGTACAAATATAAAACAATTAAAAATATTCTTCTGAACCTCTAATAGGTCTATGAAAAAATTAAGAAGTAAATTAAGATATGTCTTAAAACAAGTGAAAATAGAAACACAACATACTGAAGTCTATGGAATACAACAAAAGCATAAGGGAGAATTTTACAGCAATAAATTCCTACAACAAAAAAGTAGAAATTTCAAATAAACAACCTAATGTACGCTTCAAGGAACTAAAAAAGCAAAAACAAAGCCAACATAAAATTAGTAAAAGAAAAGAAATAATAAAGATCAGAGAAGAACTAAATAAAATAGACCAAAAAACATAAAAGAGCAACAAAATGAAAAATCATCTTTTGAAAAGATAAACAAGATTGACAAACTATTAGCTAAATTAAGAACAAAAGACAAAAGATCCAAATAATAAAATTTCTCATAAAAAGGGCGACAATATAGCTGATACCACAGAAATACAATGTACCATTAGAAATTGTTAAGAACAACTATATGCCAACAAATTGGAAAACCTAGGGGATAAAATTCCAGGACACATATAACCTACAAAGAGTGAGCCAAGAAGAAATAACCTAAACAGACCAGTTATGAGTAACAAGATTGAATCAGTAATAAAATGTCTACCAACCAACAAAGAAAAACTGAGGACCAGATGGCTTTACTGCTGAATTCTCCTGAACTTTTTTTTTTTTTTTTTGATTGCCTAGGCTAGAGTGCAATGGCGCAATCATAGCTCACTGTAACCTCAAACTGCTGGGCTCAAGCAATCCTTTTGCCTTAGCCTCTCAACAGGTGCATGCCACCATGACCATACTAAACATTTTAAAAATTTTTTTGTAGAGATAGCATCTCACTAAGTTGCTTAGGCTGGTCTCGAGCTCCTAGCTTCAAGCAATCCTACTGTCTCAGCTTCCCAAAGCACTGGGATTATAAGTGTGAGCCACTGCACCTAACCCAGAACTTTTAAAGGACTAACACCTTCTTTAAGAGGTGTCATTCTGAAAAGCCAGTACTACACTGATTCCAAAAGTAGACAAAGACACAACAAAAAACTTACAGGCCAATATTCCTGATGAATATAGTTGCAAAAATTCTCAACCAAATACTAGCAAACCTAATCCAACAGCACATCAAAAAGATTATAGACCATGATCAAGTGAAATTTATCTCAGGGATGCAAGGATTTTTCAACGTACACAAATCAGTAAATGTGATATATCACATCAGCTGAATGAAAGACAAAAATCATATAAACATCTCAATAGATGAAAAAAGGCATTTGGTAAAATTCAACATCTCTTTATGATAAAAATTTTCAACTATTAATAGGAGCATATTTTATCACAAAAAAAGATTGTACTAAAACACACAAACAAAACACACAGCTAACAATATACTGAATAGGGAAAAGCTGAAATCTTTATTTCTAAGAACCGTGACAAGACAAGGATGCCCACCTTCACCACTCTTATTTAGCGTAGTACTTGAAGTACTAGTCAGAGCCATTAGGCAAGAGAAAGAGACAAAGGGCATCTAAATTAGAAAAGAGAAAGCCAAATTCTTCCTGTTTGCAGATGACATGATCTTATACACAGAAAAACCTTAACACTTCACCAAAATACTCTTAGAACTGATAAACGAATTCAGTAAAGTGGCAGGACACAAAATCAACACACAAAAATCAGTAGTATTTCTAAACACCAATGATAAACTGCTTGAAAAGAAATTGAGAAAGTGACCTCATTTACAATAGCTACAAAGAAATAAAATACTTAGGTATAAATTTAACCAAGGAGGTGAAATACTTAGGAATAAATTTAACCAAGAACATGAAAGACTTTTACAATAAAAATTATGAAGCACTGATGAAAAAATTTGAAGACATACAAAAAATGAAAAGATATTCCATGTTCATGGATTAAAAGAATTAATGTTGTTAAAATGGTCATACTACCCAGCGTAATCTACAGAATGAATGCAATTCTTATCAGAAGACCAATGACATTCTTCAGAGAAATGGAAAAAGCAATCCTAAAATTTGTATGGAACCATAAAAGACTAAATAGCCAAAGTGATACTGAACAAAAAGAACAAAGCTGAAGGCATCACACTATCTCACTTCAAGATCTCCTTCAAAGATATAGTGACCAACACAATATTGCATTGCTATAAGAACTGACACACAGACCAATGGAACAGAATAGAGAACCCAGAAATAAATTCATGTATTTACAGGCAACGGATTTTCAACAAAAGCACCAAGAACATTCATTAGGGAAAGAACACCCTCTTCAATAAATGATTTTGAGTAAACTGGATATCCACATGTAGAAGAATGAAACCAGACCCCTATCTTATATCATAGACAAAAATAAACTCAAATGAATTAAAGACTTAAATGTAAGACCCACCAGCAATGTATGAGAAGTTGTTACTCCATATTTTTTCCTATATTGGTTGTTGTCAGTATCTATAATTTTAGCCATTCTAGACATCATATAGTGATATCTCATTGTGGTTTTTATTTGCATTTCTCTGATAAGTAATGATATTGAAAACTTTTTCATGGGTTTATTGGTCATTGATGTATTTTCGTTTGTGAAGTGTTTGTTCAAATCTTTTGCCCATTTTTATAATTGAATGTTTGTCTTTTTATTATTGAATTATAGACATTCTTTATATGTTTTAGATTAACATCATTGGCAGATACATGTTTTGTGAATATTTCTTCCCACTCTGGCTTACCTATTTATTTCATCAACAGTATCTTTGATAAAGTTTATCTTATCAAACTTTCATTTTCTGGTTGTTTCTTTCTGTCTTGTACGATTTGCTTACATCACTAGTCTGTGGGCTCCTATAGTGAATGAGTGTGAATATTTTTTTCTTGGGCCCTTAGCCCCAGCATAGACCCTGACTTATAATGGCCCAAAAGTGTAGTACTAAATTTGTTGGGAGTAGGAGAGGAGGAAATATGTTTCCCCTTTTTTTGCATAGTATCTTTTTAGGGAATTATCTCCCCTCACCATTTAGTCCTTCAGGTTAAGAAAAGGTTTATCTCATTCCAACCCATCCCTAAGGGTGGGCACTACTTGATCCAAAGCAGGCCAATTGAAGCCTTGCTCTGCACTCTTGTAAGAAATATGAGCGTAGAGGTATCATCACCCTCCTTCTACCAAGATTTAGAAGGACATTGTAATGGTAAAGCAATTGCTTGCCATCTTTGCTATCACCCAAACAATCCTACTTGAGTATGAAGTCAATACAGAAGTTAAGAGATGGAAGATGGAGAATAAATGATCCTTGAAGACATAATTGGAATCCTTGGATTCAACTTTTCCTGAATTTTACTTCCCTTTGAAATGCCCAATTATATAAATCAAAGCTTTTCAGTTTATGTATCTGTTTAAGCAAATTTGAGTTATACTTTTATTTTTTGCAGCCCAAAAAGTCCTGTCTAGTATACTTCTTAATAATGTATCCTTCCCCTAATTAACATCTAATTCTCCAAATTTCCAGAGGTCTTTTGGAGGTGAAGAAGATGGGGTGGAAAGCAATATTCATAATTATCTGAGAGTGTGTGACCAATATAACAGGAATCCTGGCTTCATACATTATGTAGCATTTTTAAAAATCATAAACTTTAAAATCATGATATAAATTTAAAAACAAAACTAATTATAACATTCAGATCATGGAGAGACCTGCTACTATTATGTCCGAGCATGCTCCTCACTGTCATTTTATTTCTATATATTGTCATCAAGTATATGATTGATTAATGAAAGAAATATGAATCCTTAAAATAAGCAAATCCATTCTTTCTCTTTTAATAGTAGAACACAAGCCAGATGAAATCATTTTTTACAGACTCTGTCTTATAAAATTGACAAAAGTAAAGTTGTTCTGGTTAAAGATGTATATATATGTATCTGTGTATGTGTGTATCTTTGTATGTGCGTACATATGTATCTATGTGGTCTGTGTGCCTATGTGTATGTGTGTCTGCATATGATTGTGTATGTTTATACATGTGTGGTATAAAGTGAATGAGACTGTTTGTATATTTACATATATGTGTGTATGAGTGTGTGCTTGTGTGTCTATATCTCTATGTGACTGTATTTGCGTCTGTGTCTATATCTCTATGTGCTACATTGTGGCTTAATTTGCATTTGTGTGTGTGTGTAGTATAAGTATGGGTTTGTGATTGTGTTTGTGTCAGTGTGCTCTGTGTTTGTGTCTACATGTGCATTTGTGCAAACGTGTATGTGCCTGTGTTGTACGTGTATGCCTGTAGGTATATTTGTGTGGTTGTGTATGTGTATGTGTCAATGTGTCTGTGGTTGATGGCAGGGAGAAGGGTAAAGCTACACTATCCTATTCTGTACTTGGTGCAAATTAGGAAAAGTTGCCCTCTCTAGTGGGACAGAGCAGCCTCATAGGCACAGGGATTGGCTAGGAGAGTGGGGACTGGATTTCACTCCCCATTGGCCCCCTCATCTGGTATCTTAGGGCGGAGAGCAACTTGGTGAGCATGAGGGGTATGTTGGAAGACCTGAAGTCCATTCAGCCTCTCTTCTATTGTGCAGGCCCCTTCCCATAGAACTCAGTCTGAAAACTGATGTTCTCTAATTGTCTCAAAATGCCACGATTCCAGAGGTGTTCATGGCAGAGTTCCTCTACCTGAAGTCCAGGCACTGCAGAGCCTCCAGAGGGCTCCTTCTTTGACTCAGCCTCAGGCCTTCAGCATGCCTTCCCGCAGGTAGACCTTCTCTCATTTCTCTTTTTGGAAAGCTCAAGCCAGAGAGTCCTGCCTTAGTATCCTATGGCCTTAGACTCGCTTCTGCCACCTGTTGCCTTGTTGTGGAAAACACGTGTTGAGGTTTAGGGTTGCATATTGCCATGGCTCATTACATGGTTTGCAGTTTTTAAAGAATGACTCATGACTAAAAGGCTGTGGGGTTGTGATTAGGTGGTGTTAGCGGAGAAAGATATGGATGGTGTGGGACTAGTTTAGATGGAGTGAGGTCTTGGAACAGGGAGTGGATAAGCAGTTCAAATGTGGAAGAGAAAACTGGTGCTGCAGGTTGGCTCTAGAAGGATCATTAGGACTTACATTCCTTCGAAGCTTTCATATCCAATATGAGCTGCCCACTTCAGCTTCTCAGCAGAAACTCCCTCTTCAGCAGTCTGACTTGTAGTGTCTTGTGATAGATGACCTTGGGCAAGTTGCTCAACCTTTGTAAGCCTCTGTTTCTTCAGTAATAGCCCTATTTACTTATCTGGGTGGTTAGGAGGAACAATGATATAGTATATGTGACAACCTGGGAGCACAGCACTAAGTGAATATTGTTGCAGTCTTTTCTCCTCTTTCGCTATACCCTCTTCTTCCACCACCGGGTGCCCATAGCACTTCATCTGCCCATAGTACAGCGTCCAGCTCTGGCCTAGCACTTGGCAAGTGCTCAGTAGTCAGTAGATATTTACTGAGTGAAGAGTTAAAAGAAGTCAGGCAGGCAGACTGAGGGAAAATAGTAAGTAGTAGGCAAGTAATAAAGTAAGTTGAAACATTTTCCCATCTTTGGAAATGAACTAATAGCATCCTTTGATATGAAAGTTGAATAAACAATGATTTTGCATCTGTACAATATAGCTGTAGGTGATGGCCAGGGTGGGGAGCTCAGTAGGCACTTCTGATTACTGATTTCTGGTTTGTGATCATCTGCCAGGTCTACAGTGGACCATTTCAGTTTTCCCTTTGATATGACAGGGCGAATTTGGAAGAGAGAGTGTGTATGCAATGGCACCTGTTCCTGCCAGAGGGTCAAGTTTCAGAGAGGCTTAAAGGAATCTAAATGGTGAAAAGAAGAAAGGAGAAAACAAATCTTATTAGTAATGAGAGATGCAGTAGGCAGGTAAGGGCTGTCATCACCGCAATTATATACCAGGTATTTATCACCTGCTATTATAGAGCACTGTGCTAGTTGCTGAGATTGTGAAGTAGAATTCTAGGTTTTTGCCCTCCAGAGGCTTCCAATCTAGGAAATGGAATTGGTTAGAAGATAAAGAAGCATCAAACACTATCTGTCTGTTCAGTACTGTGACAAATGCTTAAAGGTATTTTGTAAGATATAATCATTCTCCAAGGAGAATCTAAGGTTCAGAGAGATTAAGAAACTTTCTCCAGCTCATCCATCAAACAAGCTGTAGAACTGGGAGAAGGCCCAAGTCTGTCTGGCTCTAATGGCATTGTACTGCCTGTAGGCCTCTGAGTAAGAGCATCCGGGCAAGAGTGTGAAAAAGAGAATTAACTTGACAAGCTATCCTAGGTTTAATGCGATGTGAGTAATATTTGATGATTGTTGCAGGAATCCTACAAGAAAAGAGATTAATTGAGATAGAAGGAGGAACTGTACAGACGAGGTACATCCTCAACTAGATGCTGAGGGCAGAATATGAATCCAGTAAGAATGAAGGGAGTGGCATTTTAGGTGGAAGTAGGCATCGTATGTGCAAAGGTGGGAAGTGGGAAAATTTTCACCTTCTGGGTTTCTGTTATGCAGCATGGAGTACCAGAGAGAGCACAGCCTGCTCCAAACTTACTAGTAGTGCTTCCCCAGCCCAGTCACCCAATTTCCATAAACCTCAGTTTCCCTCTCTGTGCAATGGTTGTGATAATAGGCATTTCATAGAGTTGTTGAGACCAGAGACAATATGCATCATGTTATCTACCTCCTCAAACATCACCACTCTAAATTAAACTTCAATCGAAATCAGCTTCCCTCTCTTATAGTTTTCTGTTTTCCTTTCTACTTGCACTTGAATCAATTATATATTTGTGTGTTTATTTCTTTAATGTCTGTTTCCTGACTGTAAGTTCCATGAGGACAAGGAAAATGTCTGTTCATCTCAACACTATCTCTTTAATGCCTAGACCAGTACTCAATAAATCTTTGTTGAATGAATGAATACATAAATGTAGGAATGAATAAATGAATAATAAGATCAATTTCTGTGCTATGATTCTAAGAATCTTAGGGAAAATGTCTCTTTTCTCTGGTAATGGGCAGGTTGCTAATGCAGGAAAAGCTTTCATAGAATGAAGTTAGAGCATTACAGGGCCTCCACAGGTTACCAGAGAAGCACCATGACTCGTCTGTCTACTATATGGAACCATCTCTGAGCAGGAAGGAAATTACACCAACTTCCAGCTCAGCTGGTTCCAGAGTTTCACAACCCAGCTCTGTCTTGCTTACTTCTGACGCGCTACTTCACTGGTGTGACCTGCAGTGTGCTTAGTGGATAATGACACTGCATAATCCCCATGCTGCCCCTCAATGACCCTGAGTGATGTCTAGACTTTCCAGTAATCAAGTCTTATAATTCAATGCAATGCAATAACCTTTTATGTATTGTTGGGAAGGAGAATAGGGAATATGTAGATGCACTGATAATTACTAGGCATTTGATATATGATCTGTGATAGAGATAAGGGCAGGAAACTAAACGGTACAGAGGAAGCTACATGGTCCAGCCTGATGTGAAACAATGGATGTATGGTTGGATAACATTTATATATTTTCAAAGTGTGATTATATATTTCATCCCTTCCTGGTCTCCCTGTAGTCATGGGGAAGTATAGATAGCATTTGCATTATTTGTTCCTATGATATATAGAGAGAAACTGAGGCAAATGGGGGTGGTCAGGGACATAGATCTGGTTTCAGTGGCTGTCTTAGTCTGTTTTGTGCTGATATAACAGAATGCCAGAGGCTGGGTAACTTACAAAGAAAATAAATTTATTTCTCACAGTTCTGAAGGCTGGGAAGTCCAATATCAAGTTGCTGGCATCTGGGGAGTGTCTTCTTCTGTGTCACCCCATGGCAGAAAGTGAGTGGGTGAGAAAGAGGAGTTGGGAAATCGTGGGAAATCAAACTTGTCCTTTTATAATGAACTCATTCTTGTGACAATGGCATTAATCCATTCATGAGGGTAAAGCCTGCATGGCCTAACCACCTCTCATTAGGCCTCACCCCCCAACACTATTGCATTGGGGATTCCAGTTTCCAATACATGCTTTCTTGGGGACACATTCAAATCATAGCAATGGCAGATAAGAACTCATGGCCCAGAGCTAATGACCGTCAGTTTAGGGATCTTCTGAACCATACTGTCATTCACCCTTATGTTGGACAGCAGTATGAGCATGCTTGCAATTTCACAATGTCACAGAAGGTGGGGGACCTTCTATAATATGTCCCCTATGCACTTTTGTGATGGAACATCAGAATATAATAAATTAGTGATACAGAAGTGCTGGGAAGTGAAGGATGTGGTCCCTTTAAATGATAGGGAAGGGGACAGGGACATGCTTACGTGTGCCCAAGGACCTAGGTGAGGATAGGCATTTTTGTTTTCCTGCCCAAATATTGCATTTCCCAAGACCACCCTGGCCTGCCACGCCCCCATCCTGTGCCTATAAAAACCACAAGACTGTAGCAGGTAGACACACAGGTGGCTGGACATTGAGGGGAACACATCAGCGGAGGAACACACGGGCAGCTGGATGGTGAGAGGAACACACTGACACCAGCAGGCCACCAACTGGCAGAACGACATGGAGTTTGACTGGGGCAGTCGGAGGAGAGCCTGGGTCGCCAAGCAGCCCGACTCCAGGGGAAAACCATCTCCCTTTTGGCTCTTCCACCTGCTGAGAGCTACTTCCACTCCATAAAACCTTGTAATCATTCTCGAAGCCCATGTGTGATCTGATTCTTCTGGTACAGCAAGGCAAGAACCCCAGCATACAGAAAGCCCTCTGTCCTTGCAATATGGCAGGGGTTTAATTGAGCTAACACAACCACCCATGGACGGCTAAACTAAAAGAGCACCTTGTTACACAGGCCAACTGGGGCTTTGACTGTAAACAGTCACCGCAGACACTGCTGTGGGGTCAGAGCTCCACAGCCTGCCTGTCTGTATGCTTCCCTAGAGATTTGTGCAGCGGGGATTGAAGAAGTGAGTCACACCCCCATTGCATGTCCTGTGAAGGGGACAAGGGAACTTTTCCCATTTCATTAGGAGTTGGCAAACTAAGGCTCATGGGCCACATTGTCCATTGCCTGCTTGTGTAAGTAAAGTTTTATTGAAACATAGTCATACCTACTCATTTACTATTGTCTATGGCTGCTTTTACATTACAAAGTTGAGTAGTTGCAAGGGAGACTGTATTGCCCACAAAGTCTAAAAATATTCACTATCGGTCCTTCACAGAAAAAGTGTGTCACTCCCTGGAATAAATGAATCAAATGGAAGTAAATGGAAAAAAAAAAAAAAAAAGGATTCATTCATTCATAATAGGCAGTGTATCACAACTGAAAAACATAGTGAAAACTAGGTCAGAATCTCACCTTCGCCACTTGGCTGGAAAACTTTGAACAAATTATTTTTACTCTTTGGGCCTGTTTCTGCATCTATCACCTTGTAAGGTTGCTGTTTGATAATTCTATTATACAATGTAATGTATCTGTTACAGTGTAATATATCTGTTATTAGGTTTGACCCCATACAATAGAAAACACAAAATAAAAGCGTCTTACACAGGACAGCAACTTTTTCTTTCATGTGGAGGTCTGAAGGACAGTGGTGTTGATTAGTCCGGTGCCTCCTGCACTAGGAACCCACGCCTCTTTCACTTTGTTGCTTTGCTGTGTATGCGTTTCGTTCCCGAGGTCCTTTCATGGTTCAACATGGCTGCTGGAGCAAATAAAAAATCAAATACACAAAAGCCTAGAGAAAGAGCCATCCATAGAGGCCAGGCAGCAAATCAACTTATTCAAGTCTACCCAAGATGAGACCCCCCTTGCCACAGTGCATGAAACCAGCATATTTCACTTATTCATTCTTGGGGTATGTTGAAGCAGATCTGGAAGCAATATCTTCTATGTGTTAAGCATCTAACACTTTACAAAGCATTTTCATATGTCTTACCACACTTATTCTTCATAATACTCTGAAAAGGTAAGATGAATAGATCTTAATATCATTATTCCTATTGAACCCTTGATTCACACAGCTGCTAAGTAACAGATTCCAACGAGTCTACAGCTAGGTCTTTGGATATGTTACTGGTAATGAAAAGGTGAACAATTATGGTGCAAAAGAAAGAAAATGAGCCAAACCAGGATCCCTGGTAGAGTTGCAGTGCAAAGACTGGGGCTAATTGTGTGGTCTCAGCCTCACTGGGCTGTTCTCACCTGTAAGACCAAGATAAGAGCACTCATTTACTTCTGGGGTTGTTGTGAAGATAGCAGACAATCTTAGTGCACCTGCCACTTAAGATCAGTTCAGTGAAATTATTACCTTTCACAGGTGTGTCTTTGGAAAATCACTTCCCCTTCCTGGATCTCAGTTTCCTTTTCTAGGAAAACAACATGTTTGGACTCAGCGACTGCTAAACTGTCTCCCAAATCTCGAGCTCCCTCAGTCTGGGATCGTGCCTTTTATGAAAATAGCTCGGACTGGAGCTCAGGTTGGAATTCTCCCTTTGGTTGCTTCCTAGCTGTGTGTCCTAGTAAGAGCTAAAAATTTCGAATTCCCCACATCTGTATAACAGGGATACATAACATGTAGATTATTAGAAAGGGAAGGCATGTGAGAATTAAGTGAGGTCGGTGTCCAGTACCCACTAAATTGTAAAACTTCTCAAAGGCAGGGACGCATCTGTTTTACATATTTACAGAATGTCATACGTTGAAGTACGGGGCTTGGCCACGGGGTTAGAACATTTCTGTCAAGAGTAAGGAACCAGACACAAAGCAAGCAATCAAGAATTGTAACCATGCAATATTCTTAATATTTCTTACACTCGCCTACAACAGTCCTGGTGTTTAGTAAACTAACACACACACCCATCTGGGGTTGCGGCGAGTCCGCCTAGGTGAGCTCCGCAAGGTGAGTCCCCAGAGCCGGGAACTCGCAGCCTGAGCAGTCGCAGCCTAGCCGGTCTTGGGTCCGCGCTCCTCCCGCCCTGCCCAGCTCTGCCGGCGGAGGTGCCGGCCAATCCCACGACCGGTTCAAAGGGCCAATCAGGCCGCGCTTTACAGGGGCCGCGCCAGCGGCGGCGGGGCCGCGCGCGAGGCGGGGCTGCAGCCGACCCGGGGACCGCCCTGCCCAGGCGCAGTGGGGCTCGGCGCGGCTACGTGCAGAATCTCTCTAGCTAAAATGTAATTTCAGATTGGACAAGTACTGTAAGTGACCCGCCTCTCAGTCCCACGTGGGCGCCGGGGGCTTTTGCTGGCGCGCAGGCTCTTAGCGCTTCTCCAACCCGGCCCGGCCCTTCCCTCCCTTTTCCCGCAGTGGTTGCCTCCTCCTGCCCTTCCTCCTCCTCCCCTTCCTCCTCCTCTGGCCGCTTAGTCTCACACCCGCCGGGCCGTTGCTCCCGAGACGTTGTTGAGTCCCCTGTGTCCTCTTCTGGGTGAGGCGTCCGGCCACTCAAGGGAAGGGAAGGGAAGGGTCGGCCTTGACTGTATCCCCAAGGCTGCCCGTTAGGTGTCTGGAACCCGTGCTGCTTCCTCTCCGATCAGTGCCCATTTAACTATATTCAGTTCTCTTTCTCTCCTCCGCTTACCCTTGTAGGGCATTTTCCCGGCATTTGAGGAGCCCTTAATTCAGGTCTGGCTACCGAAGGCATTTTTAGGCTAGTGTTGCTTGTAGCTTTAAACGCTTCCAGCACTTGTGATAATGTTTGAGGCACAGCTGAGTTTACATGAGATAATGCTGTTTGTTTACAGTTGTCCTGAGTAGAAAGGCCTAGGGATATCTTTCCATTTTTATCCGTTTCCTTTTTATTTAGAGATTGACAAGGGGCCGGGCGCGGTGGCTCACGCCTGTAATCCCAGCACTTTGGGAGGCCGAGACGGGCGGATCACGAGATCAGGAGAATCGAGACCATCCTGGCTAACACAGTGAAACCCCGTCTCTACTAAAAATACAAAAAATTAGCTGGGCGTGGTGGTGGGCGCCTTTAGTCCCAGCTGCTCGGGAGGCTGAGGCTGGAGAATGGCGTGAACCCAGGAGGCTAAGCTTGCAGTGAGCTGAGATCGTGCCACTGCACTCCAGCCTGGGAGACAGAGAGAGACTCCGCCTCAAAAAAAAAAAAAAAAAAAAAAAAAAATTGACAAGGTGCAAAATGGTGAATTTCCCTCATCTTGGGCTGTTTTCCACTAAAGCGCTTCTGTATCTTAACACAGATTTCTTCCCTGAAGAGTCAGTCATGACATGACCAAAGTCTGAAAAGCAGTTATCCTTAGGTTAAATTTTAAAGTATGAGACCAAGAGGGGTGAGGTGCTTATTCTTTTGAATTGTACATCATAATGAAAGAAGGGAGAGTCTTTTATTTTGTGGCTGTTATTTAAATGGTAGAGTTTTACGTTGTATAGTTTTTGCTTGCTTTTCCTCTTTTTTCCTATGATCCACCACGTGTATGTCCTGATTTTTTTCCTTTTTAACTTGCTTGCTGGATTTTCCAGCCAGATGACTGCCGCTTGGTCTTCTGGGAGTCTCCTGTTAATGGGGCCCTCATGCTTGGCTCTTGACCTGATGGCCACTGGCCTGGCTCTTGGAGGATCGCCTAGTGGGAGGCCCAGATCACTGTTATTAAGGATGATTTGGGGAACAGATCAGAGGGGGTCAGCTGGGCCTGGAGATCCATTTTGAGGGGGAGGGAGGTTGGGAGCCTGCCTGGCTGGATTTGGAAGTCAAAACATGTGTGCTGGGAGAAGGGCATAACCCCAGAGGGTGGAGAGCTGTGTCTTTCTGGATGAAATTAAGAAGTTTACTGGGAGGAGGCTGGGCCTTCCAGGCGGTGTTAGTTTTTGCTGTGGGCCTTGTCTTTTCCTGAAATTTGGTTCCCTTTCCCTAACCTTTCACTTATTAGTTTAAATAGTTCCCTTTACCTAACCTTTCACTTACTGATTTAAATAGTTTAAATCACAGTCAATTACCAGCTGGTTTTTAAAACAATTGAGGTAATGAATCTTGCCCTTAATCTCCTAGCCAGAGTGGAACCCGCTACCCCCACCCCCAAGGGGATTTGAAATGATTCTTTTACCAGAATGTGCTACAGAGATCACTTACTCTCTCACCCGCCCACCTTTTTATAATGGAGGGACATAGAATCAACCCAAGTGGTGTAAGAGATCATCCAAATCAGTTCTTCATGTAGTCATTTGTTCACTCATCTTGTCCTCATACTTTGGGCCCAGAATGGTTGTATCTCTGGGAAAGAGCAGATGAGTAAGACTTGGTCTCTGCTTTTAAGCTTTCATCCAGTTTGCTTCAGTCCACTTTGATGAGGGAGATTATGTGATAGTGAGATGAGTACAGTGAAAAGGTATGCAGAAGACTCCCAGGAGTTGAGAGAAGGGCAAATGGCTCAACATGGGGAAGCCAATTGGGGAGGACTTCCCGGGAGGGACTACTGGAGCTGAGTTCCAAAGCCTAAGTATCAGTGGGCTGGAGAAAGGGTAAGGGATTATATGAACCAGGAACAGCATGTGCAGAACTACGGAAGCATGGCACATGGTTGATTAGTATGGCTGTGCAGGAAAGGCTGAGGTGGAAAGTCACCCGACAGGAGGTTGGGGAGGGTGAAGGCCAGATCAGGAAGGGTCTGGTGAATCATCTTGGGGAGTTTGAAATATATCTCCAGGGCAAACAGCGATGCTCTCAGGTTTATGTTATAGAAAATTAATTCTGGCTGCAGTTTGGACAATGAATTGGATTGGTGAAGCCTGGATAGAGGTAATTGTAATATAGGTGCGAGAGGTGTTAGGGTGTATAGTTATGGGAATGGAGAGAGATTAGGAAAATAGAATGGTTAGGAATGTTATAAAGTTTTGGTGCCATAAAAGAAATAGCACTTAAATATCAAAGTTTCTTTTTTTCTTCTCAGCAAGGCAATTTACTTCTATAGAAGGATGTGCCCTCACAGATGGAGCAATGGTGAGCGCACACCTGGACAAGGGAGGGGAAGGGGGTCTTATTCCTGATGCATTGTGGCCCCTGCTGCTGTGTTGTTCACCTATTGGCTAGGGTTAGACTGCACAGGCTAAACTAATTACAGTTGGCTAATTTAAAGAGAGTGACGGGGTGACTGCTTTGGCGAGAAAAATGGTTATGGCAGAGCAGGAAATCAGAATGAGTCAGGGTGGAGAATGAGCAGGTAATCGGAATGAGTCAGTGAGTATGGGTGGAGCAGGGGATCGAAAAAGGTTGCTTTATGAGGAAGTTAAGTTTAAAAGTAGAAAATAATTGAACATACTGACATTCTTTGAAGAGAAATTTAGAGCTCATATCTAATGGAAATTAATTACTGATTGAGTGTAGGGATAAGAAGGAATGTAGTCCTCAGTAGGTGTTCTTGAGTGGGCTATTTTGTAGCAGCTTTAGTGAGGAATAATTGACATCCAATAAACTGTACCTATTGAGAGTGCCTAATTGGAGAAGTTTTGTTATATACATATATCTATGAAAACCATCATGACCATCAAAAGAACATACCTAATAACCCCAAAGATTGCTTGTACCCTTTTTAATTCCTCTTTGTATACCCTCTAAGGTAAAGTATATCTTAAATCTTTTGCCCATTTAAAAAAATGAGCTTTTTATTTTCTTTTTATTGAGCTTTGAGAATTCTTTATTCTTATTGTAAGTTCTTTATCACATGTAACTTGCAAATATTTTATCTTACTTTGATGCTTGTCTCTTAACAGTGTCTTTTGAAATCAGCATTAATTTTGATGAAGTCTAATTTATAATTTTGGTTAAATAAATGTTACCAATCTGATTTTTTATGGATCATGTTTTTTGTGTTTTATCTAAGATATCTTTGCTTAACCTAAGGTTTCAAATATTCCTCCTATTTTAAAAGAAGTTTTGTCATTTTGGTTTTATATTAAATCTGTGATCATTTTAAGATAATTTTTGTATAGGACATGAAATATGGAATCAAGTTTTTTTTGCATATGGCTATCCAGTGGTTCCAGCACCATTTGCTGAAAAGCCTATCTTCGTTGAATTGCCTTTGCACCTTTGTTCAAAAATCAATTTACCATGTATACATTGGGGCAATTTTGTGTTTTATTTTGTTCAATTGATCTCTTGTCTATTTTAATGCCAATACCACATAGTCTTGATAAATATAGCTTTGTAATAAGTACTGAAATCAGCTAGTATAAGTCCTTTAATTTTGTTCTTTTTAAAATTTGTTTTGATTATTCTAGTTTTTATTTCCATATGAATTTTATAATCATTTTGTCCATTTCAAAATAAAGGCCTATTTAGATCTTAACTGGAATTGTATTGAATGAATACATTAATTTGGGGGGAGAATTGACATTTGAAATACCAAGTCTTCTGACCCGTGGACACGTTATATCTGTTCATTTATTTAAGTCTTCCTTATTTCTCTAGGCAATATTTTGTAGCTCTCAATACATAGGTCTTACGCATCTTTGTTGGATTATCTGTAGGTATTTCCTATTTTTTGATGATATTGTAAATGATATTAAAATTTTATGTATTTTAAAAATTTAATTTCCAATTGTTTTCTTGCTACTGGTATATTGATTGTGTATCCTGAAATTTTGCTAACGTGTTTATTATTTCTAAGAGCTTTTTTGTAGATGCCATCAGATTTTCTATTTAGGTGATCCTGTCATCTATAAATAAAGATAGTTTTACTTCCTTTCCAATGAGGTTGCCTTTTATTTTCCTTGCTGTATTCCACTAGCCAGAACCATTGCTTTACATAGAACTGATGAGAGCTGACATCTTGCCTTCTTCCTGATCTGAGGGAGATGCATTCATTTTTTCATCATTAAGTATGATGCATGATTCTAGTTGTATATCTTTTGTAGATATGGTTTATCAGGTTTAGGAAGTTTCATTGTATTCCTACCTTACTGAGAATTTTTTAAAATTCTCAGTAAGGTATGTTGTAATTTTGTTGTTTTTCCTATGACTGTTGTGATCATTTTTTTTTTTTTGAAACGGAGTTTCACTCTTGTTGCCCAGGATGGAGTGCAATGGTGTGATCTCAGCTCACTGTAACCTCCACTTCCTGGGTTCAAGTGATTCTCTTGCCTCAGCTTCCCAAGCAGCTGGGATTACAGGCATGCGCCGCCACCGCACCCAGCCAATTTTTTTTTTTTCAGTAGAGATGGGTTTCTCCATGTTGGTCAGGCTAGTCTTGAACTCCTGACCTTAGGTCATCTGCTCGCCTCGGCCTCCCAAAGTGCTGGGATTACAGGTGTGAGCCACTGCGCCCGGCTGATCATTCGTATTTTTAAAAAAGATTCTTAATGTGTTGAATTACATTTATAGATTTTTTTTTTTCCAGTGTTAAATCTTGTGTTCCTGAGATAAACCCTATTGGTCAGGGCATATTATCCTTTTTTTTATATTGTTGAATTTTATTAGCTGAAGTTTGAAGAATTTTTGTATCCATCCTTATGATGGATATTGATCTACAGTTTTCTTATATGATCTAAATACCCGATCTCTCAGTAAATCTGGCCTCATAGAATGAATTAGGAAGTATTTCTTCCATTTTGATTTTTTCTGTAAGAGATTATGTAGAATTGGTATTTTTGTTTCTTAAATGTTATTTCAACACTTCACAATAGCAAAGACATGGAATCAATGTAAATGCCCGTCACTGGTAGATTGGATAAAGAAAATGTGGTACATATACACCATGGAATACTATCCAGCCACAAAAAGAACAAGATCATGTCCTTTACAGCAGCATGTATGGAGCAAGCTGGAGAACATTATCCTGAGCCAGCTAACACAGAAACAGAAAACCAAAAATACTGCATGTTCTCACAAGTGAGAGCTAAACAATGAAAAGAAATGGACACAAAGAGGGGAACAACAGACACTGAGATCTACTTGAGGGTTGGGGGTAGGAGGAAGGAGGATTAGAAAAAAATAATTTATTAATATAAAAAATGCAAATCTAAAGTATTTAAATAAAATTGAACTTTATTCAGCTTGTTGAAAGTTTAACCGAATCTTATTAAATAAGTTTTAAAAAATCCATTCACAATGCCAAAAAAAAAACCCTGTTTAGTAGGTTTCACTAGTGAAGCCATCAGAGCATGCAGTTGTTCTTTTGGGGGCAGGAGGCTAAATGCAAAGTCGTTTGATTACATACATATAGGACTATTCGGGTTATCCATTTCCTTTCCCTCCCAGCTTTATTGAGGTATGATTGACGAGTAAAAATTGTACATACTCAAGATGTGCAATGCAATTTGATATATGTTATGAAATGATTACCACAATCAAGCTAATTATATCCATCACCTCATGTAGTTACTCTTTTTTTGTGTGGTGAGAACACTTAAGATTTACTCTCTTAGCACATTTAAAGTATACAGTGAATTATCAACTGTAAGCACTATGTTGTACATTAGATCTCCAGAAATTTTTCTAATAACTGAAAGTTTGTATTCTTTGATGAACATCTCCCCATTTCCTCAATCCCTGGTAACTGCCATTCTCCTCTCTGTTTTTATGAGCTGACTTTTTTAGATTCTACATATAAGGGATATCATGCAGTGTTTCTTTCTGTCCTTGGCTTATTTCACTTAGCATGTTGTATTCCAGGTTCATCCGTGTTTTGGCAAACGGGAGGAATCTTTTTTGAGGCAGAATAATATTCCATTGCATATATATGTGTGACATTTTCATTATCCATTCACCCATCTATGGACATTAAAGTTGTTTTCATACCTTATTGTGAGTAATGCTGCAATGAACGTGGGAGTACAGCTATAACACCAAGTAGTGATTTTTCTTTGGGATATATATCCAGAAGTAAGATTACTGTATCATATGGTAGTTCTATTTTTATTATTTTGAGGAACTTCTGTACTGTTTGCCATAATGGCTGCACCAATTTACATTCCCACCAACAGTGTACAACAATTCCCTTTTCTCCATATTCTCATCAATACTTATTCTTTGACTTTTGATAATAGCTATCATAATAGGTGTGAAGTGATTTCTCATTGTGCTTTTGATTTACACTTTGCTGATGATTAGTCATGGGTGAGCATGTTTTCATATACCTATTAGGCATTTGTATGTCATCTTTGGGAAAATGTCTATTCAAGTTCTTTGCCCATTAAAAGAAATCAAGGTACTTATTTTGAGTTGTATACATTTTTAAAAATATATTTTGGATTTTAAGCCCTTATTGGGATATATGATTTGTAAATATTTTCTCTTTTAGAGGTTGCTTTTTCATGTTCTCGATTGTTTCCTTTACTGTGCAGAAACTTTGATGTAGCCTCACTTGTTTATTTTTGCTTTTATTGCCCATGGTTTTGATGTCATATCCAAAAAATCATTGCCAAGATCAATGTCGAGGAGTTTTTTGTCTATTTTCTTCTATGAGTTTTAAGGTTTCAGGTCTTAGGTTTACATCTGTAATCCATTTTGAGTTGATTTTTGTGTATAGTATAAAGGTTCAATTTCATTCTTTCACATGACTATCCAGTTTTTCCAACACCATTTATTGAAGAGACTTCCCTTTCCCCATTGTGTATTTTTGTTGCTTTTGTCAAAGAGTAGTTGATTGTATATGAGTAGTTTATTTCTGGGTTTTCTATTGGTTCCATTAGTGTATATGTCTCTTTTTATTCAAGCGCCATATTGTTATGATTATTATGACTTTGTAATATAATTTGAAATTGGAAAGTGTGATGTCTCCAGCTTTGTTCTTCATTCCCAAGATTGCTTTAGCTATTTGGAGTTTTTTATGGTTCCATATGAATTTTAGGATTGTTTTCTCTATTTTTTTGGAAAATGCCAGTGGTATTTTGATAGGAATTACTTTGAATCTGCAGATCACTTTGGGTAGTATGGTTATTTTAGCAATATTATTTCTACCAATCCATGAACGTGGATTTCTTTCCGTTTATTTGTGTCTTCTTCAGTTTCTTTCATCATAGGTTTATAGTTTTCAATAGACAGATCTTTCACCTCCTTGGTAAGTTTTGTCCTATTTTTCCCTTTTTGATGCCCTTCTAAGTGGGATTGTTAGTTTCTTTTTGGCATAGTTCATTGTTAGTGAATAGAAATGCAGCTGATTTTTGTATGTTGATTTTGTATTCTGCCGCTGTATTGAATTAATTTATTAGTTCTAGCAGTTTTTTTTTTTTTTTTTTTTGAGTCTTTGGGTGGTTTTCTACATATAACATCATGTCATCTGTAAACAGACAATTTTATGCCTTCCTTTCCAATTTGGATGCCTTTCATTTATTTTTCTTGTGTAGTTGCTCTAGCTAGGACTTCCAATACTGTGCTGAATAATAGTGGTAAGAGTGGGCATTCTCTCTTGTTCCTGAGCTTAAAGGAAAAGCTTTCAGCTTTTTAATGTTGAGTATCATATTGGCTTTGGGCTTGTCATATATGGTCTGTATAATGTGAGGTGGATTCCTTCTATATCTAATTTGTTGATAGTTTTTATTGTGAAAGTATGTTGAATTTTGTCAAATGTTTTTGCAGAATCTATTGAGATATAGTATTTTTATCCTTTGTTCTGTGAATGTAGTGTATCACATTTATTGATTTGCATATGTTGAGTCATCCTTGCATTACAAGGATAGTTACTTACTTGATTATGGTGAATGATCTTTTTAATGTGCTGTTGAATTTGGTTTGCTAGTATTTTATTGGGGATTTTTGCATCTGTCTTCATTGTGGATATTAGCCTGTAATTATCTTTTCTCATAATGTCCTTGTCTAGCTTTAGTTTAAGGGTAATGGTAATGTTGGCCTCATAAAATGAGTTTGGAAGTATTCCTTCCTCTTTAATTTTTTGTAAGAGTTCAAGAAGAATTGTATTAATTCTTTAAATGTTTGGTAGAATTTATACTCTACCCAATTCCCTGTGAGTTATGGGGCTTTCTACTCTGGCTGTTATGAATAGAACTCTTCCTGACCTTATGTGAAGCCCACTGATTTGTTCACTCTAATCCTTTTTGGTGCTTCTGCCTCAGATTGTTTTCACATATGGATGCATTGGTATGGATGATTAGTACTCTCCTGAATACTTGAGGAGTACCTTTGCAATTCTCTGGAATTCTTCTCTGCAGCTCTCTCCTCTCTTGCCCAAGATTCTAGCCTTTTTGTTCGCCACAGACTTTCGGCGCTGTCTCCTCAACTCAGGGAGACTGCTGGGCTTGGTGTGTGTTTGTCCTTCTTGTGCCACCATCTGCAGACATTTCCCAGGGATTAAACTTGAACCATTGAAGGACTTATTTCATTTTTTCCCATCTCTGTGTTATTACTCTGTTGCCTCATGTCCAATGTCATGAGAATCTTCGTTTTCTATTTTTCCCCCATTGTTTTAAGCTGGGAGGTAAATATGATTCCTGTTACTACATCTTGGCTGAAATTGGAAGCATTCAACTAGAATTTTTGAGGAAAATGTAAAGAAAGGACTACTCGAAGATATGAGGAAGGGATTTTTGAGGTACTCGGGTACCAGTAATAAAGGGGAACTTTTACCACTTCAGGGTGCTAAGAGCATGGTGAAGGAAGTATATCAGAGGGAAAAACATAAGATATACCTAAATTAGGATAATTTTCAATAAAAGAACTATTGAGTAAAGTGAGGGCAGCCTGAATGCCTGAACAAGAAGACTGTTACATCCTTAGACCCAAAAGCGTGAGGGAAGGACTGGTTACCAGAACCCAAAAGGAGAAATTGTGTGGAGAAGGCTGCCTGGAGAGTTATTTTGGCCCAAGAGAAGCAGCTGGCCCGGGCCAACTCTATGGGAAAGGAGGCCTGACCTTACTCTCCTCCTTCCTTTGAGGCTTCAGCTAGAGCTCTCCATTGCTGAAACCCAACTAAAAGACAGAGGATTAGAGAGTCTTGGAGATTCAGACTATTGTCCCCAGGACAGATAGCGGGGAGAGAAGCTGGAGAATGGATATGTAGTCGGGGAGGAATATACAGTGACGTGTATAGAGTGGGCTTAGGAAGGATAGGAAAACCAAATAAAAATTGTTCAGGCTAAATATATTACCAGTCCCTTAACTATCTAGATTTGGGGCTGAGCTACACTGAAATCCTTTGCAGACTAGGCTGGAGAGCTGAGTAGCTTGGATTCTGCTGAACAGGCTATGGGAGAGAGATTAAGAAAGGACTTGGTTACTGACTGGATATTGCAAGACAAAAATTGAGAAGAAGAAAAAAGTCTTTAAAATGAAGAATGAGGCCAAGCATGGTGGCTCATGCCTGTAATCTCAGAACTTTGGGAGGCCGAGGTGGGAGGATAGCTTGAGCCCAGGAATTCGAGACGAGCCTGGTCAACATGGCAAAACCCCATTTCTATAAAAAAATTTAAAATTATTGTGTCATGATGGTGCATACCTGTAGTCCCAGCTACTCGTGAGGCTGAGGTGGGAGAATCGCTTGAGCCCAGGAGGCTGAGGCTACAGTGAGCTATAATTGCATCACTGCACTCCAGCCTGGGTGGTAGAGTGAGACCCTGTCTCAAAAGTAAATAAGTAAATAAATAAATAAATAAATAAATAAATAAATAAAGAGTGACTTAGACAGATCAAACTCAATCTAGTTAACCAAATGTTGGGATTGTAGAATTATGTGGCAGCTTTGATATTTGAATAAGGCTATTTTCAGGATCTTTAAAAAACTGTCATGTGACATAGTAGAAAGAACATAGGGTTGAAATCCTTCTCTGTTATTCACTGACTCTTTGACCCTGGCAGGTGACCTAACTGCTCAGAACCTTGGTTTCCCATCTAAAAGTTGCAGAAAAGATTAGCAAGGCCATCTAATAAGTCACTGGCATCACATCTTGCACAGAGTAAATGTTCATAAGAAATTTATTGATGTAAGATGAGGGTTGGCTCAAAATATAAGTATGTCTAAGAAACATTTGGATTCATGTGAAGGTACATATTGATAAAACACAAATAACACTAATTCTAGTGAACCCTTAAGGGAAGAATAGTGTATTTGACAAGGATTACCTCTGAGTTCCCCTTCAAAGACAGTTTGTGAAGATGCCCCAGCTCCCTTTGCCTTCTCCCTTAAAGAGCAGATTATTTTTTATGTTAGTGTCATAGATACTTTGTTCCTATCTAGAACAACTTATCCTTGTCAGAGTGTGGATGCTGGGCTGAATGGGCCAGTGATGTGTCCCAGCATGTGTTGTATCCAGGGGACCTCCAGAAAGGTAGAGGGAAAAGGAAGACTTGCCATGTGCTTACCATGTGCAGCTAGCCCAGCTTATCTCATCTCCGTGCAGTGTCATGTGGAAACATGGGTAACTGAAGATCATTCTGATTAAATATGGTTAGTGCCTCTTAATGCTGCTGCTTCTCTTTTTCTTTCATTTCTCTTGATGCTGCTGCTTCTCTTTTCTGCATGTCATGGAGGAAAGTTACAGGAACTGCAAATGTATAGCATGGAGAAAAGAAGACCTTATAGGAGGTCATCAGAGTCATCTTAAAACATTTGAAAGGGTAGCCCATGTATAAGGGTGAAAAAGGCAGTTTGGATGATCCTTTGGGATAAAAATTAGGACTAGCGGGTAGAAGCTATACAAAGCACAGTTCAGCTGAATACAGAGAAGGTCTTCCTTCCTATTACTGTAATGGCTGCTCATTGAGAACATTCCGACAGCCCAGAGAGGGAAAGGCAAATGGCCTCGAAACCTCCACTGTATTTCTTTTTGCTGGATGTCATTGCAGTAAGCAGGTTTTGTGTGTCTTTCCTGAAATCTTTTATGATAGGTCTTTATACAGTACAGTGGTTCTCAAACTCTAGCATCCATCAGGATCACCTGGAGGCCTTTTTAAAGCACAGACTGCTGAACCCCACTGCAGTGCTTCTGAGTCATTGGAGCTGGAAGGGGGCCTGACTTTGAATTTCTACCAAGTTCCCTGGTGATACTAATGCTGCTACTCTTCTAGAGACCACCAATGGCCCTGTTAAAATTTGAGAAAATAAAACTTTGAGAACCACTGTATTGCATGAAGAAAATAGAGCTTTTGCTCTATTCTTTATTAAAAAATAATACCAGTGGGGTCATACTGTACCATCTAAGAACTTGCTTTTTTAGTTAGTAATATATAATTAGCAGCTTTCTTTTTTTCTCATGCTTTTTAACAACTACTGATGTATCAATTTTGGAAAGTCCCCAATTAATAATCATTTAATTTCCTTCTAGGCTGTTCGTGGATATGTTCTTGCATTTACATAAAAGGTTGTGGTGGATGTTTTGTGTATCTTTTGGTGAGCCAGTGCTTAAATTCTTAGATGATAAATTCTTAGAAGTTAAACTGTTGGGTAAAAGACTTGATTTTAAAAGTGGACAGATAATACTAAATTATTCTATTAGAGGTGGAATCACTTTTCTACGAAAAGTGTATGAAACTGCCTGTTTCTCCACACTTTTGCCAAGTGGGTATTATCAAAATTTTCAATTTCCTATTTGTTAGATGTAAAATTAGATCTTAGTGTTGTTTTGATTTATATTCCTACACTATTTGTGAGTTGAAAGATTCCTATGTATTTATTTTTCTGTGAACTGTAAGCTTGTATTCTTTGCATTATAGGTAGAGGGAACAGTATGAATAAAAGCACCAAGCCTTCCTTCGAATAGTTTCTAGTAGTTTTGTAGCACTGATGTATGAAGGTTGAGGTTAGGGAGAGAGGTCGGGAGCTAAGGTAAGAGAGGCAGGCAGGGGCCTGAGCTTAGAGGTCCTTGTGGGACAAATAAAGATACTGGGCTTTATTTCGGGCAGAAGAAGCATTGGTGCTGTTTAAGCTTGTACTTTAGCTAGTGGTACTTTTGACAGAGACATGTTTGTGGAATGGTCAAGTCTAATGTTTAATCTTCAAATAATTCATTCTTTAGGCCTTTCACCTTCGGCCTTAAAGCTATAAGACCAGAGCCAAGCATGGTGACTCATGTCTGTAATCCCAGCACTTTGGAAGGCCACGATGGGCAGATCACTTAAGGCCAGGAGTTCGAGACCATTCTGGGCAACATGGCAAAACCCTGTCTCTACTAAAAATACAAAAACAAATTAGCTGGGTATGGTGGTATGTGCCTGCAATCCCAGCTAGTTGGGAGTCTGAGGCAAGAGAATTGCTTGAAACCCGAGAGGCAGAGGCTACAGTGAGTGGAGCTTGCACTACTGCACTCCAGCATGGGTGACAGAGTGAGAAAAAAAAAAGCTACCAGACCAGTCTTCATAAACAGGTAAACATAAGAAGGGGCCAAAGACTTCAACCCATCTGTGGCTTGGCATTGTCTCTGAGGAGGGAATTTTGCATGATCACATGGAGAATGGATTTTGTTGCTTTACCTGATACTGTCCTCAGCTCCTCTTGAATTTGCTGAGATCTTGCAGCAGTCAGTAACATTGGTGGGTTCTTCTGTTGTTTTAATTTGAGTGACTTTCTGGGAAAAACTATGGATTTCGGCCAATATGCTAATGATAATAGCATTGCTTTGAGAGTCTGGTTCTGTAGAAAATCATTTCATAGTTAATTATGTCAGCAAATCAACAGAAACCTCTTGAAGAAGAAAGCAATGAGGGGAGAAACTGTATGTCTATGTTTAAATTATTCAGAACTCAAAGAGAGGTCAGGAATTCACATTTCAAAAGGAAGAATCTATGTAAGAAGAAATCACTAAATTTGCGTATCATTTCCCCATTATGGGCCTAGTTTTGTAATTGGCATATTAGGGATTAAAATGAAATAATTCTGCATTTAGAATTAGGAAATGAGTCCCCCCCACCTCCCCACCGCTATCACCCTTTCTGTCTCCAGGGTCCTGGCACAGGAATAAGACACTATCACATTTAAATGTCTGCATTTAGGGAACTTGGGATGTCCATTGGGTTTGTAGAAGATGGACTGACTCTGTTGATCCACTTGTTGGGTGGACCCTCTCTCCATCGTCCTTCTCTCCTCAGTGTGTGTTCCTATTTAAATGGGGTCCCCTGCTTGGGAGGGAGACTGCTCCAAAGAGGAGTGTGGTGCTTCAGCCACAAGCCACATAGAAGGCTTGCTCATAATGCTGCTAGAACTCTGCAGAGGAGGAAAATTTTTTTATGGTCTTTTTATTTTAAAAGATGTTTGACTATTTTATATATTCATAATCCTCTTCTCCACAACCCAGTAATTCCACTGACTACTACATTATAATGCATTGTACTCATACAAGGAAGGTAGGGGGCAGAGCATTTTCAGTTAATATCTAATGTTTTCCACAGTAGGATTTATCATGATATCAGGTAGTCTGTATTAACTGGATCATGGAGAAGACATTTCTAATGATCATCTGAGAAGGCTTTACAGGATAAACAGATTTGAAACTTCATTCTGTGTGTGCCCAGGACATAGGCAGCTTGGTTAGTGTGGAAAGCCAAGTCATTTCAGGGATGGTAGGAAGAGTTCAGCTCTGGCTGGTAACAAACCTGAACTTTTTTTTTTTTTTTTTTTTAAAGATTCTTGTTTTTTCAATATTGTACTTTAAGTTCCAGGATACATGTGCAGAACCTGCTTACATAGGTATACATTGTGCCATAGTGATTGCTGCACCTATTGACCGGTCCTCTAAGTTCCCTCCCCTCATCCCCCACCCCCAAAAAGGCCCTATTGTTGTTTTCCCCACCCTGTGTCCCATGTGAATCTCATTGTTCAGCTCTCACCTTATGAGTAGAACATGCAGTGTTTGGTTTTCTGTTCCTGTGTTAGTTTGCTGATGATGATGGCTTCCATTTTCATTCATGTCCCTGTGAAGGACATGACTCATTCCTTTTGTGCTGCATAGTATTCCATGGTATATATTGCCACATTTCTTTATCCAGTCTATCATTGATGGTATTTGTTTTGGTTCTATGACTTTGCTATTGAAACAGTTCTGCAAAAACATACATGTGCAAAGTGTCTTTATAGTAGAATAATTTATCTTTGGGTATATACCACACCCAGTAATGGGATTGCTGGGTCAAGTGGTATTTCTGGTTTCAGATCCTTGAGGAATCACCATACTGTCTTCCGCAATGGTTGAACTAATTCGTATTCCCACTAACAGTGTAAAAGCATTCCTGTTTCTCCACAGCCTCGCCAGCATCTGTTGTTTCTTGACTTTTTAATAATCACCACTCTGACTGGCATGCGATAGTATCTCATCTTGTTTTTGATTTGCATTTCTGTAATCATCAGTGATGTTGAGCTTTTAAAAATATGTTCGTTGGCTGCATAAATGATCTTTTGAGAAGTGTCTGTTTATATCCTTTGCCCACTTTTTGATGGGATTGTTTGTTTTGTCTTGCAAATTTGTTTAAGTTCCTTGTAACTTCTGGATATTAGTTCTTTGTCAGATGGGTAGATTGCAAAAATTTTCTCCTGTTCTGTAGGTTGCCTGTTCACTCTGCTGATAGTTTCTTTTGCTCTGCAGAAACTCTTTAGTTTAATTAGATCCCATCTGTCAATTTTGGCATTTTTTGCAATTGCTTTTGGCAAACCTGAACTTTAATATGGCTTTGTCCCTCTATGGGCTTTGTGACTATCAACAGGATATTGACTCTTTTAGCACTTCAGTTTCCTCTTGTAGATGGGAGAAACAACATATATTTTGGTAGGTGTTATAAATGTGGGTTCTCCTCTCCTTTTCTCTGTAAAGGGAATGGCTTGGTACGGCAACACAGGAAGGCATTATAAAGAAGTAAATGTGCTTTATTGGAACACAAGGTTGAACAGAACCCTTGGGAGGGAGTAAGCAAGGTTTTATGAAAGATGGTATGGGAGATCTGAAGTTTCATTTCTTTAAGGGGATGTTTGTTGGTGGAGTTTGGGGACGTCATTTGATGAGTCAGACTTTTCATCCATGATATCTTTAGGACTTGTTCTGTGCATTTGGCTTCAGCCAAGTTTGGATTTTATGTTTCCCTTGTGACTGCTGTTGGGCATTACCTGTGTGACTCTTGGAAGGTGATGGTTTCTGGCCACCATTGAAGATGGTTCACCATCCAAAACTGGCTCAGTTTGGATTCTTGTGGCTGCCACATTGTGAGGCATACATGGGGATTTGGTAGGTTCTGTCTTTTCTGCCTTTTGAAATCCAACTTTAAATTTAAAAAGATAGTCAACTTTTCTACTGTCTTTCTGATTTGATACCATGTCCCTCTTCCAGTCACCTCTTGTTAGTCTTTAAAAATGGGCTCAGTAAAGAGCATAAGGATTCCCAAAACTCTGAAAAATACTGAGTTTCTGACCTCGTTGGTCAGAACTGTTGGAACAGTAATGAAAGCAGTAAACTGGTACCTCCATTAACTCACTAACTTCTCTTCATTCTACGGAAAAAGGTGGAGTTGGTATGGGATGCCTCTTTCCTAAAGTATGGATGATCAGAATTCTGGTGGCAGCATGAAGCCACTTTACCACTATATGCAGTTTTACTAGGTGCATTAGGTTTTGCTTGAGGTATATAAATGAGGAATAACTTGAGTCATCACCATTTGATTTTCAAAATTCAGGTCTTTACATTAATCTTAGTATATTCAGGCTGCTACGAAAAAATACCATAAAAGTAGTGGCTAATTTGCAACACTTATTACAGTTCTGGAGACTGGGAAGTTTAAGATCAAGGCAGCGGCAGATTTGGTATCTGGTGAGGACTGTCTTCTGGGTTGCAGACTGCTGACTTGTTGCTGTGTCCTCACACGGTAGAAGGGGCAAGAGTCTTCCTTGGGCCTCTTTTATGAGGACACTAATCCTGTTCATGAGGGTTCATTTCTCATGACCTCATCATCTCCCAAAAGTCTCACTTTTTAGTACCGTCACCTTAGGGTTAGGTTTCAACACATACATTTTTGAAGGACACAAGCATTCAGACCGTAACATTAGACTGTCAGTTTGTTAAAATTAGAGATAATGTATTTTTCAGCCTCTTATTCCTAGCATCCTGGCATAGTGAAAGCACTTAATATTTGTTTGTTTGCTGGAAATCAAGCTTGTTAGATGTGGCGAGAATGACTAGGTATAGATAACACATATTAAAAGATGTGGGTGTCAGCAATTGCAAAAATGTGAAAACAACCCAAATGCCCATCAATCAATGAGTAAAGAAACTATGATACACACACACACACACACACACACACACACACACACACACACGATGGAATACTACTCAGCCGTGAAAAGGAATGAATTAATGGCATTCTCAGCAACCTGGATAGGATTGGAGACTATTATTCTAAGTGAAGTAACTTAGGAATGGAAAACCAAACATTGTATGTTCACACTCATAAGTGGGAGCTAAGCTATGAGGATGCAAAGGTGTAAAAATGACACAATGGACACTGGGGACTCAGTGGGAAAGAGTGGGAAGGGAGTGAGGGATAAAAGACTACAAAGTTCATTTTATACTGCTTGGGTGAGGAGTGCACCCAGATCTCACATATCACCACTAAAGAACTTACTCTTGTAACCAAACACCACCTGTTCCCCAAAAACCTATGGGAAT
>NW_016806642.1:10076370-10194186 GCF_001698545.2 Rhinopithecus bieti | reverse complement strand
CTCTGTTGCCCAGGCTGGAGCGCAGTGGCGCGCTCTCACCTCCATGCAAGTTTCACCTCCTGGGTTCATGCCATTCTCCTGCCTCAGCCTCCCGAGTAGCTGGGACTACGGGTGCCCGCCACTGCGCCCAGCTAATTTTTTGTATTTTTGGTAGAGATGGGGTTTCACCATGTTAGCCAGGACTGTCTCGATCTCCTGACCTCGTGATCCGCCCACCTCGGCCTCGGAAAGTGCTGGGATTACAGGCGTGAGCCACCACGCCCAGCCTAATAAAACGTTATTTTAAAAAGATGTGGTTTTCAGGAGGTGATTCAGTGTTGGAAGTGAAGGTTGATTTGAGGCCCACACTTTGAGTAAGAAGGCTGTAGAATGTCCTTGGTGATGCTATACTATTACACCCAAATTTTCCTTCTGTGCCTCCCAGTGCCATTGATTCTTGTTATAAAGGAATTGCCTTTTAAAGGGCTCTCTGTGCTCATTATTTCCTTTGATCTTCACAACAACCCCTTGGAGTAGTTGTATAGAATTCATGAGTCTCATACCTGTGAAGAGAGACATCAGTGAAGAGACTTGCCCCAAGTGAGTCAGTGGTAGACACAGATGGGACAAGCATCAGGTTTCCTATTCTGAATTGAATATGGTGACCCTGATATTGAAGATTTCTTTTTTAGTGTTGTGGAGAAGAATTGCCTTCATTTCTCCCAAATGCAGTGACTATTTGTTATTCCATTCATCAGCTCCTTATTAAGTACCTACTACATACTGAATTTATTTGTGTATGTATACGCACTGGGGATACAGAGGTGGATAAGATAGACCCAGCTTATGTCCTCAGTTGTCAAGACACAGGCTTGCATTGCTTAGCAGGATGACTTCTGCACTCCTTGTTGGAGCTTCTTTTGAGAACTTCTGGGCCCAGAGACTATGTGTGTGATGTTGTTTTCTCATGTTCTATGATGTCTGGGATCTTCAGAGCCTGTTAGCCAGCTGGCTCCAGGAACCTACATGTCATGGGTCCCACATGTGAACTTCTTCATGCTGGGGATCTTGAGGTCTTTCCAGTTGGTGACAGGAAACATTCCAGGTGTGAGTGGCTGACCCTCAGAATAGAGAAAGGGTTTTGTTGGTTTGTGTTTTATTTGGATTTACATCTGGGTCTCTTAGAACTGACATTTTCATAATCTGTTCCTTCTCTGCGTTATGTTAATAGACTTTTCTGGGGCAGGAAGAATTTAGTGGATGTCATTTGTTAGCCAAGGTATATGTCTGCTTTTTTTTTTTCCTTCCCTCCTCCCATCAATCAAGGGATTTCTTAGTTTCTTATCTGTGAATCACTCAGGCTTCCACTTACTGCCAGTTCAGTTTCCTCCTTGCCCATCCTCCCTTCTCTTTTCTTCTCTCCTTCCCCCATTTCCCTTATTTCCCTCTTCCCACCACACTTTCCTTTCCCCTTCTTCCTTTTCCTCAGATTCTTTTGAATTTTTCTTGATCTGCAACAAGCCAGGTCCTTTTTTAGGTAGTGTTAGACATCAGTGATGAATGAAAGGTTGTTCTGCTCTTCCAGGAGCTAGATAAGGGCCTGGTTCAGCTTCTTAGTATTCAGGGAATGGATTCCCCGCTTACTCCCTTCCTTCCTTCGGATGCCACAAAATGAGCACTTGACTGAAAATATGCTTATACTCCTTTTTACAGACTACGCCAAGCCACAGGTATGTCTAGATGAAAAATGTGTTGGGCCATTGCTACAGACTCTAAAAGTTTGGGGAACCATGGAAGTGTTTGGGTTTCTTTTGAGCCAGTCTTGGCAACCTTAAAACTTTTAGAAATGGCTCCTCTTAGAGTGAAAGGCTGAAAAAGAACTGAAGAGGAGGCCCTAAGAAATTTTCATGTTTAGAGGTAAAGTTTTGGTTGGCAAGCTGTTCTTTTCTTCCTGGGTATTGTTGGTAGAGCCCAGAGAACCAACATTTTTGCCAGATCATCTCTTTCCTTCGCGTTTCAAATTTTCCCACCGTCTTAAGAGAATTGTTGAAAGTGGTATTCAGTCCTTTCTGTTAAGAAGACTGAGGTGGGCAAGCTAAACTCATTGTTCATGTTTTTCCTTCCCAATCTTAGCAATTCCCTCATTGCAGTATAACTAACTAAATAAATTGCACAGGACTTGTGTACATCAACTCCCAGCAAAGTCCAAAGATCAAAGTTGAAAGAGGATACTGAATTCGTTCCCAGATTTCTGGGACACTGCTTCTGTGGACTGTCACCAAATAGATCCTGGAGGAGTGGCCCCTTAAGAAATAGGGTAAGCTCATTCACTCCTGGGAGATTGTCATCCTAGGCAGCAATCTTAATGCTCTAGATGCTTCAGAGGGAAAGAAGGAGGAAAGTATAAAAGAACAATCCCACATGATCGGTTTTTAGCTGAATATTTGTAGCTTGTACCCCCTTCTTAGGATTGCTAAAATCCGTTTGCAAAGGACAGCCCTCTATTTCCAGGTCCCCTTTTCCTTTTTTCACACTGCATTTGAGCAGTTTGCACGTTTGTTGAAGAATCAGCCACAAAGTCTGTGGTTTCCTGTGGCACATTTCTAACAATATTTATACAGGCTATTATTTAATGAACTGTATAAATATTTATACAGAACAGTCTTTTGATCATAAATAGGGGCTAAAAGTCAGTCCTGTCCATGCTGGGGACTTGGACAGGAGGCTGTTTCTGTGCTTCGAAATGTCTTGTAGACTGAGAAGTTTAGATATGTCCCAGGACTTGTGCGCAGCACAGCTTGAATTTCTGTTATTTTTCTTTCTCTTGGCCGTCCAAAGTCCATGCCCTCATTTCTTTCCGCCTGACCACCCTCCCCATATCCCTAACAGCTGTTTTTCTTTTCAGAGTATTTATCTTTGCCTAAAAAGAATGAAATGAAACCCCAGTTCCGACTCTCACCATTCATAATGCGGGCTTTGGAGTCACACTGACTTAGCCTCAAACCCCAGCCCCTCTGCTTCTGTGCCATGCAACTTTAAACAGCTTCCTGTCTGAGAATGTCACTTTCCTTAGTTGGGAAATGGGGTTCATACTGCCTACCTCACAGGGTTGCTATAAGGATTAAATGAAATCATAGAGTCACATGGTGATCTACAGCTCAGAGCTCAATAGGTATTTCTTGCTGCATTTGTTGTTCTTATTGAAGAAGTAATCAAAGGGTTTGGCTTTCATTTTTAGTTGGATGTTGTGGAAGGAGCCCTAAACTTGCTGTAAGAAACTGTGGTTCAAATCCTGATGCCATTTACTGTTTGTGTCACTTTGGGCAAATTACTCCACCCTGCTGAGGTATAGTAAAGTGGTGATAGGTTTACCAAACTGATTGGGTTTCAGTGAATGAGATTAACATTGTGTGGGAATGAGTGACACGATGAGGATCCTTATCCTTTTTTCTTTACAAACTAGAAAAAGGAATAATGTTTTCCACTTTGCAGTTACTTTACTTTTTGAGGCTAAGGGGTACTGGTTGCATAAGATTAGGAGTTCAGGACGCAGCAGATCATATTCGTGACCCAGGAACAAAGGGCATAGAGGGGGAAGATCAGGGGACCTGTGATGCAGAAAGTCCTCTGCTGCAGCTCACAGGTCGAATTTCAGGGAAGCTGCCCAAGGGCTTGAACGTCCCCGCTTTCAGGTTCCAGGTATGGAAATAATCATAGAGATCAGTTAGAACTATAATAATTGGAAAAGTGGTGAACCCGAAATATTCAAGTAGGATCTATTTCATAGGAAAACATGAACTGGGTGATGTGTGTGAATGACGCTGGGACAGTTTGACTCTTTCTTGCATGGTGCCTTGATAATGGGTTATAGAAATCCATAGTTTGCTGGAAGCAGGCCACCTGGTATTGTGGAAGGGTCAGTCTCTGAAGATGAATAGCCTGGGTTCTGAGTCAGCCAACCTTAGGCACAATAAGCAGAGGCCCCCAGCAGAGTCCTTGACAAATGGGCATTTAGTAAATAGAGGAATAGCAGGAGGCAGTGGAGCATCCTGAGAAAGGTTAGGGCTGATGGAACCAGAGGGAATGGATTACTATCCATTGTATTACTGCCTAGTAATGTGACATACTGGAGCAAGTTACTTTAACTGTCTAGGACTCATTTTCCTCATCAGTAAAATGGGAGTGATCATAGTTATTGTCTTCAAGAATTGTGGTCAGGCATTGTAATCAAGCTGCTTAGCAGAATGTCAGATACATGGTAAACATGGTATCTTTTTTGAATTTCCCCAGTGATGAATTTTAAAGACACCCATTCACTGATTTACAAGGACTTACTGAGCTCCTGCTGTATGCCAGGCACTGGGCTTATAGCTGTGACACAGGCGGCAGCTGGAATTAACTGTAATCATACACCTCCATTCTCCATGTGAAGGGGGCTTTTGTGAAGGGTGGGATCCTTCCAGAAACCAGAACTGGAGCAAGTCCAGGGCCAACTGTAGAGTGGAAATCTGCCTCTTTGCATTTTACTGGAAAGGAATCAGGATGTGGGTAGGGTGGTAAGATGATGTATTTTCTCATATTACCCTCTTCATGAGAGAGGGAGTCAAAAGTGAGGAACCCAAGCCTGATCACCTGGGCCAGCCCCATGGGGAATCTCTCTTGTCATCGGAGCTGGCTGGAGTAGAGACAAGCCTGGATGCTGGCTGGCCAGGTCTGTGTAAGCCAGGGTGTTGCATAGATTTTTCATTTCCTATTTATTTCTTTGTTTCTTCCTAAGTGTTTATAGTAGTCTTGCAAAGGTCTAGCCAAGGGCAAGGAGTTGTTAGCATGCTAGGATCAGTGTTAAGGTGCAGCACCCCTGGGGGCCTTTGCAGTAGAGACAGTGGGAAGCCAAGAGAGGGGATTCCAAGTAAAGTAAGCAGCTGTGAGAGGTTGGTAGAGAGGGAAGGTAGAGTGGCTAGCTTCAATCTTCTTCCTGTTTGCAGGTAATAAAATTGAGGACACTCAGCGAAGGCATTGCCCCTGTTTTGTCAATCAGTGTATCCTCAGCAGGCTTCCTGGTGTTACTGTCTTCTGCATTTCTTCTGAGTCTCAGATGTCACCGATTGCAAGATGCACCATTATTTCGTATACCATGAAGTAAGAAAGGAAAAGATACCAATTAATTGTAACATACCATTGATTGTGAGGTTCGCACTGATTTTAGAGAAGCTAAATATGGAAAAATGAGTGCCATAGAATGAATAAAATGTGGTTGTCACATATAGTAAGTATTTGTGAACTAGAAGAATGAGTCATAAGAGATTAAAATAAGGTAAAACACTAGCACATGTAAGTACAAACTTAGAAATTCAAACTATTAAGGCATGGACCTGCTCGTCCTTATTTCTGTTGATTCACTGATGCAGTTGTTCATTCAGTAAACATTTACTGAAAACCTATTATGTGCCAGACACTGTGTAAGGAGCTTGGGATGCAGAAATTGGTAAGTTCATTTTTTTCAGATTCAGTTAGGAAGACAGACATGGAAAGAAAAATAAAATTGTGATTCCAGAGTGGTAAGTTTTAAAAGAAAGCAGGGACACGATACCATGTTGGCATCCTTTGTATGTATGCAAGGGGAGAAAGCTAAGGAAGCCTTTTCCAAGGAGAGGTGATGGCTGACCTGGGTCTTAAAATATAATTCCGTGGTCACTGGGCAGACAAGGAAAGGAGAGAATTAGAAAGGGATGAGCAAAGGATCGGGGAGGCCTTTAGCAGTTGGGGGCAATTGAGAGCCTATGAGGAGCTTGAGGATGTCTGTAGCCTGGAGTGAGAATGAGCAGGACTGTATTAGGCAGGGCTGGATGGCAGGCAGAGGGAGCCCGTGGAGGGCGTGAGATGCCGTGCTGAGGCCCTGGGCTATATCACAGCTCAAAGCTGGTGGTTTTCAGTTGTCCTGAGAGAAAACCTAACAGAGGGACTGCTGGGGAGAAGGGCTGGAGGGTGGGGCAAGGGTGATGTTTGCTTCAGAGCAGCTCTGTTTTTATCTGTCTTGTTTTCTTCAAATAATGGCTTGAAGAAAACGTATCACTGTTAAATGAATGAAGGAATGAATGATTTGAAAACCGGTGCTAATGGTCATATGGAGGTCCCCAAGGGGAATGTAAGCGAGGGAGAGAAGTTGAGGTTACACACCAGTGTGGGTCTGACGAAGCTGTGATGAACGGAGCAAACGTTATTACTGTAGCTTCTCCATTTTATTTTTCATCTGCTCATGAGCCACAAAACCAAAAGGGTTACAATTCAGTTGGGGAATCATTGCGATTAAGACAGAAACAGTTACTTTTAATGGGTTGTTTTTATTGTTTTATTTGTTGTTTACTGGAATAAATATCTAGGAAGCAGTATACTGAACATCTGCTGGTTGATTTTCTTTTAGAATCTCCACTTTTGACTTGGCTAGGGAAACATTTTCTTTCTGAAGTTGAAGGGTACAGAAGGTTGCCCAGGTTGAAATTAGACTCTGGGCGGTGAGACTACCTTGAGCTCACCTGGAGAGTTGTAAGGCATTCACCTGCTCAGTTGTCTTGGGGGCTCATTCTTGTTCTTTCAAAGGCCAATCTGGAAAATAAAAGCCTCTATGAGATTCCATGTCATGCGGACTAATCTCACCAAAGGGACTTAGAGCAGCCATGAAGGCCAAGGAATTCCTGAGTGTTCTCTGGTCAGATTTCCTTGTGACTCACAAGGGGTCTATAAGGAAAACAGATTGTCTAATTAATTCCTGATCTTGTCTCCTCAGGGTTCCTTCCCAATTCCCAGTCACTTCATGACACAGCTGCAATATATTTGCCTCTTCTCCAAACCTATACTGAAAGCTTTTAAGAAACAAAAGAAAGAGCATGAGACTTGGGATTGCACAAATGTGGGACTTTAGGTCCAGGCTGCCCCTGAATGAAGCTGATTAAATTCCTTAACTTCTCATAGACTTGCTTCTTAATCAGTGTAGTGTATAACATTATAATAATGTACATTTACTGTTTGAATTTATGCATAGACCTAGCTAGCATTAAGCAAAAAGTTACTTATCTCTTGGAGTCTCACCTTGACCACCTGTAACATAGAAATGTAAATAGCCTCACCTTCTAGAGTCATAGTGAGGAGTAGAGGGGACATACGCACTTTTCACAGCGCTTGCACATAAGAGGTACTCAGTAGGTAATTGTTGAATGAATGACTGACTAGGAGGACAAGGTTCCTTTTCAGTACCGTGGCTTCTGTCCTTGTTGATTGAAATTCACTGAGAAGAAACTCATCTGTATTGCCTCCAGATTCTAAGTTCTCCTACCACTCTGTACTTGCCCTTATAGCACTCATCACAACTTTGCCTAAATAATTATGTATTTAAATGCTTAATGTCTGACTCTCTCTCAAGAATGGAAATGCCATGTCTGAGGCCATATCTGTCCTGTTCACCCACCATGTAGCTCAATGTTTATTAGTATACTGTTAGCACTAAAAATGTTTGTTGGATGAATAAATAACAAATGGCTACCAGTTAGATAGTGGTACCTCTTTTATTTCTACTTTTGAGATGTTTTGTGACTGTCTTTGCAGATCTGCTTGGTCTTCATTTGGTTTTTACGCTTACTTACTATAGGTGGAGGAACTGCAATGTCTGGTGGAGAACAGAAACCAGAGAGGTACTATGTGGGTGTGGACGTTGGAACAGGCAGTGTCCGCGCAGCTCTGGTGGACCAGAGTGGGGTCCTGTTGGCTTTTGCAGATCAGCCAATTAAGAAGTGGGAGCCCCAGTTCAACCACCACGAGCAGTCCTCTGAGGACATCTGGGCTGCGTGCTGTGTTGTTACAAAGGTATGGGCAAAACTGGTGTTCTCTCCTTGTTCATGTTCCTACCTGTTGAGTGTTTGTCCTGTGTCAATCTGGTGCCACAAACTATGTTGGGGTAACTTTAGATGCAGAGGTAAATAGGCTTTGCCCTTCAGGAGCTCACAGTCTACTGGCAGAGACTGATAAACCGCTAATATATGGTAAGAGCTGGGAGCAAAGTAACTATAGCTGGAGCTGGGGAAAGACCTAACCGAAGGGGGCTCAGGGAAGACAGGACAGCTTGAGGTGTGACCACATGTGGAAGAATTCACTGATCACCTTACTAACATTTACCATGCCTTTAATGTGTGCCAAAGGCTGTGTAAAATGTGTTAACTTGCACTGTGTAGTTGTATCTTCACATGACCCTATAAAGGTAGTACTATCACTACCCCCATTTTATTGAGGGAGAAATGTAGGCACAGAAAAGTTAGGTAACTTACTCAAGTTCACACAGTAAGTAGCAGAGGCTGGACTAGAACAAAGCAGTCTGACTCCAGAGGTGCACTCTTTTTTTTTTTTTTTTTTAATTAAAAAAAATTTCTGTGGGTTTTTGGGGAACAGGTGGTGTTTGGTTACTTAAGTTCTTTAGTGGTGATTTCTGAGATTTTGGTGCACCCATCACCCAAGCAGTGGACACATACCCAGTGTGTAGTCTTTCATTCCTCACCACCCCACAGCGCTTTCCTCTGAGTCCCCAAAGTCCAATGTATCCTTTTTATACCTTTGCCTCAAAGGTGCACTCTTAATCGGTGGACTCTCCTGCCTTCCAGGTGGACAAATGGGGATGAGAGGAACTGCATTTTGGGCAGAGGGAATAACATATGCAAAAGCATGGTGGCATGAAAACATGGTGTGTTCTGAGAAAGCAAAGAAGTCAGACTAGAGTGTCTCCCATTGATGCCAGGCATATGTTCACCTTGAGTGGCCTTGGATTGGATGCAGCCTGCTGGCTTGGGAAGGGAAGCAGTGCTTCACAATTCTTGTTTGTTTTTAAAGTTTCACTTGACTGTTTGATTTTATATCTTGGTGATCAGTCATGGCAGAGATCCTTTTGTCTTTTTTTACACAGGGAAAAATAAAGTCCTGGATTCCTTCTTTCCCCATTCCTAGTTTAGTTCCTTAAATATTCATGAAGTGCTTGGTAATTTGCCAATGGACAATTCACCATTCTGTCCCTATTGATCAGTCTGTTTAAACTTTAATGAATTCTGGGCTGCTGTTAGTGGCCCCGGAGAAGAAGGCAGAGAGAGGAGGGAGTGGGTAGGCAATACCAGAGCATTATACAGGAATGAAAGAGGGATGCATCTTCTCGTTTGCCCATTTAATTTTCCTCTCCTCTCCCCTCCTTTCAGCCCCAATCTGGTAAGAATCTTCTACTCTTTGCACTTGGGTCTTCTTTGTTCTTTTAACATACAGCCTTGCTTGCCGTTAAGGAAATTATCAAGAAGAAAATATAATCCCCTGATGAAAAGCTACTTTAAAAAAGGTCTACTCTGAGTACAGCTTGGTTTAATGGTAGATTTTTAATCATCTCCCAGTGGTGGCCAACTTATCATCTGTTTGAGCCCTGTTAGCTGCGTAAGTACTGTGGGCATTTGTCATTAGCAATGCTGTTAACACTATAGCAAACCTGAATGAAGCTCTTGGGTCTTAGGCAATTCTCCTCACATGGAGTATGGATATGCGGGCATGTGCCAGAAGCCCCGGGATAAGCATGTTACATCTCTGTGGAACATCATTGCTGGTGTGAGGCTTAAGGAAGGAAGCATTTTTATGTTAGGTAGTAACACCATGGGAATGAGAGAGGTAGGCGACCTGTTACAGAGCACAGATTCTGCAGCCAGACTCTCTGGATTGACATCCCACTTACAATGTTTATTAGTTTGTGATCTTGGACAAGTTACCTAATGTTTCCTGCCTCAGTTTCCTTATCTATAAAATAAATGATATTAGTACCCACTTCCATAGGATTGTTGTGAGGATTAAATGAATTAATGCACACAGAATGTCATAATATTGCCTAGAAACGTGTATTGGTTGTTTCCTATGGTGGTGCTGATGGTGACAGAAATGAGCAGATTATAGAGGATAATGAATTTCTAAGATAAAATACTGGAAAGTCAAAGTCCACGATGGGAGGCGCTTCTTGGGAATATTCACTCACTCTCCTGGTTAGGGTTCTTTCTATGTAAGACTTTGAGAAACACTGGTCTAGGTCAAAGGGTGGCATAAAACATGTCCTGGTCTGTCTTTTCTTCCTCATGGACTCCAGGAAGTTGAGAGCTCGAGAGCAGTTGTTCTACTTCCTTTTCCCTGAGTCATTCACATTGCCTGAGATGATTTTCCTCTTAGTTAAAGCAGCAGTAAGGATAATGTGGTGTCAATGATGATGACAAAGACAGCTAACAGTTCTTGGGCACACTGGTCCAGGTACTATACTGAAGAGCTTTACCCATCACTTCATTTTATCCTTACGACAACTACTTTTTAAGGTAGTTTTGATCTCTCTGTTTTGAAGATGGAAAAAGAATGAGCCTTGAAGACGTTCAGTAAGCAGCCTAAGGACTCCTGAATAAGAAGAAAGGGACGCTGCCCCTGCCACTGCTGCCGCTCTTGTGCTTTGTCCCTTGTCTCTCTCCAGTCATATCTTCCTCCACATGACCCCACCTGGAACTGATAAGAAGCAGCCTGAAGTTTTCAGATTTTCTACACATGGGGCATCGTGAGGTTACCCAGGATTTATGAGTGCCTTTACCTGGTTGCCTGCTCATCTGGGAAGTGTGTGCCCGCTAAGCAGGGGTTATATCTAGTTTATCTGTATTTCTCTAGAATTCTTTGCTTGTAATGTGTTCAATTAATGTTTGTTGAGTACATAAATGAATGATATATCTCTGTTTTTACATTGTCTGGAATACTCTTCTCTTACCTTCCTCCCCTGCCCAACTCCCACCTTATAAAGTAATCTTAAACATTCCTGTCTCCTGAGTGTCTTCCCTGGTAACTTCTGACAGTCTATGCCCTTTTTTTTTTTACCAACCTCAGAGGAAAGAGATGGTGAGAAGCCCTTCTCTACTGTCCAGAGCCCACCATCTTCACCCAGATCATTATGTACTCCTTATCTTTGCATTTTACTTGTTGGCTTGTTTAGCCCCTTTTAAACTATAAGCTGAGCTCTTAGAGAGATTCATCTTTGTGTCTCCAGTATCTAACACATTGCCTGGCACAAATTAGGTGCTCAATTAATGGCTGTTGAATGAATGTTACTTAGAGCTAAAACAAAGAGACAAAATCCAATCTAGCATTCCTTATCTTGTTTCAGTGTCACTGTGGGGCAGGAAGGACAACTATTCTTCTTATTTGACATATGAGGAAATTGAGGCTCTGGAACTAACAAGTATTAGAGACAAGACCAGAACCCTGGTGAGATGGCTCCAAACCTTCCTCTCTGTCTTCCTCCCCACATCCCCTGAATTTGGCAGGTTTTATTGGGCTGATACCCAGCACACCGAGGAAGTTTTATGGAAACTTTTAATGAGTCATAGAGGTGATACACAGTCCATGATTTTAAAGGTTCCTTTATGGAGCCACAAATCTTAATCATTCCAAAAAGGCGGAAACATTTCAAATTAGTGCATGATTCATATTAAACTTCTATTAGGAAGAAAGAGAAGATAAACTGGAGGAATCATTAAGCCAACAGGTGTTTGTTGATTATCATTCTTTCATTTAGTCTGCAAACATTTATTGAGCACCTACTATGTGCTATGCTGTTTGCTAAACATTGGAGCATATAGAGGAGAGGTATACAAGAAGTCTGCTGCTTTTAAAGATGAAACAGCTTAATTGTATGAGAAAAATAAACAACACATATGAAGCCAGTAAAGTAGCATTTTATTCTATCTTGGTACTGTCTATATGAGTAATGGTTGTGGGGAGGGGGACAGAAGAAAGAGTAGCCACATGTGGGGTTGAGCAATAAGGTTAACCTTATATTCATAGAACCATGATAGTTTACAATGCATCTTCATTTGCATTTGATTGCCATTGCAGGGTGAAGTAGGGAAGGAGTTGTTATTCCCATTTACATTTGAAAATCTGAGAGCCAGAGAGTTAAGTTTCCCCAAGATCACCCAGGTGGTATGTGATAAGGCAGAACTCAGGTGGGTCAAACCTATGCATTCTCTCTATCTCTAGCACCATATACCTTTATATTTTACATGGAATATTATTCTAAGAACCTAACTGATGTCTTGATACTCATTTTTCTTTTCTCTATTGTTTCATTTGAAGTGGTATTTTTCCTCTAGTGCTAACTTGTCATGTTACTCTTTTGCTTACAACCCTTCATCTACTATCACACTACTACAGGCATAATGGTAAGTTCAGTTCCAGACCACCATAATGAGGCAAATATTGCAGTAAAGTTCACATGAATTTTTGAGTTTCTTAGTGCGTATAAAAGTTATGTTTACATTATATTGCAGTCTATTAAGTGTGCAATAGCATTAGTCTAAAAAAAGTATATAATTTAATTTTTAAAAATTGCCAAAAAATGTGTTAATCATCATCGAAGCCTTCAGAATTGTTATCTTTTTCCTGGTGGAGGGTTTTACTTTGATGTTGATGGCCACTGACTAATTAGGGTGGTGTTTGCTGAAGGTTAAGTGGTTGTGGTAATTTTTTAAAATAAGGCAACATTAAGGTTTGCTGCACTGATTGACCCTTTCTTTCACAAAAGATTTCTCTGTAGCATGCAGTGTTGTTTGATAGCATCTTATCCATGGCAGGACTTCTTTCAAAATTGGAGTCAGTTCTCTCAGACCTTACCCTTATCAACTAAGTTTATGTACTATTCTAAATCGTTGTCATTTCAGCATTGTTCATATCATCTTTATCAGAAGTAGATTCCATCTCAAGAAATCATTTCCTTTGTTCATCCATAAGAACCAACCCCTCATCTGTTCATATTTTATCGTGAGATTACAGCAATTCAATTTCATCTTCAGGGTCTACTTCTAATTCTAGTTCGCTTGGTATTTCCACTACATCTGCAATAATTTCTTCCACTTAAGTCTTGAGCCACTCAAAGTCATTCATGAGGATTGGAATTAACATCTTCCAAATTCCTGTTAATGTTGATATTTTAACCTCCCATGAATCATGAATGTTCTTAATGGCATCTAGAGTGGTAAATCCTTTCCAGAATGTTTTCAATTTACTTTGTCTAGATCCATTAGAGGAATCCCTATCTATGGCAGCTATAGCCTTACAAAATGTAATTCTTAAATAATAATACTTGAAAGCTGAAATTTCTCCTTGATCCATGGGCTGCAGAAAGGATGTTGTGTTAGCAGGTATGAGAACAACGTTCATCTCCTTGTACATCTTCATCAGAGCTCTTTGTGACTAGGTGCATTGTCAATGCGCAATAACACTTTGAAAGGAATCTCTTTTCTTTGAGCAGTAAGTGTCAACAGCAGGGTTAAAATATTCAGTAAACCATGCTGTAAATAGATGTGCTGTCATCCAGGCATTGTTGTTCCATTTCTAGAGCACAGGCAGAGTAGATTTTGCATAATTCTTAAGGGCCCTAGGATTTTTGGAATAGTAAATGAGCATTGGCTTCAACTTAAGTCTCCAGCTGCATTTGCCCTTAATAAGAGAGTCAGCTTGTCCTTTGAAGCTTTGAAGCCAGGCATTGACTTTTTGTCTCTAGCTGTGAAAGTCCCAGATGGTATCTTCTTCCAACATAAGGCTGTTTTGCCTACTTTAAAAATGTGTTGTTTAGTGTAGTCACCTTCGTTGATTGTCTTACCCAAACCATCTGTATAACTTTCTGGAGTTTCTACATCAGCACTTGCTGCTTCACCTTGTGCTTTTATCTTATGAAAATGGCTTTTTCCCTTAAACCTCGTGAACCAGCTTCTGCTAGCTCCAAACTTTTCCTTCTGTAGCTTCCTCACCTCTCTCAGCCTTTATAGAATTGAAGAGTTAGGACTGTACTCTAGATTAGGCTTTGACTTAAAGAATGTTGTGACTGATTTGATCTTCTATCTCGACCACATTTTCTCCATATCAGCAATAAGACTGTTTCACTTTCTTATTCAGGTGTTCACTGGAGTAGCACTTGTAGTTTTCTTTACGAACTTTCTTTTGCATTCATAGCTTGACTATTTGGTGCAAGCGGCCTATCTTTTTGCCAGTCTTGACTTTCCCCTTGCCTTCCTGACTAAGCTTAATCATTTCTAACTTGACATTTAAAGTGAGAGACTATGACTCTTTCTTTCACTTGAGCATTTAGAGACCATTGTAGGGTTATTAATTGGCCTAATTTCAAAGTTGTGTCTCACGGAGTAGGGAGCCCTAAGGAGAGGGAGAGAGATGAGGAATAGCTAGTCTGCGGAGCAGTCAGAACACACACCACATTTGTCTATTGTTTGCCCGTCTTATATGGGTGCAGTTTGTGGTGCCCCAAAACAATTGCAATAGTAACATCAAAGATTACCATAGCAGATACAATATTAATGAAAGTTTGAAATGTTAAGAATTACCAGAATGTGACACAGACACGAGATGCTATTGGAAAAATGACACTGATAGACTTGCTTCTTGCAGAGTTGCTACACACCTTCAATTTGTAAAAAACGCAATCTGCAAAATGCGGTAAAGCAAAGCACAAGGATACTAAATATGCCTGAGGCATACCTCAAACTGCGGTTTTTAGTTCCACAAAGCAAATATCTCAATAAAGCAAGTCACATGAATTTTTTGGTTCCCCAGCATACATAAATGTTTTGTTTATGCTGTATTGTAGTCTATTAAGTGTGCAATAGCACTATATCTAAAAAAAAAAACTTAATTAGAAAATACTTTATTGCTAAAAATGCTAATGAAGTGAGTACATGCTGTTGGAAAAATGGCAGCAATAGACTTGCTCGCTGCAGGGTTGCCACAGACATTCAATTTGTAAAAAATGTAATATCTGCAAAGTGCAATAAAATGAAGCATGATAAAATGAGGTATGCCTGTATTTGGGTAGAACTCAGAATCCTTAACATGGCCTTCAGGGCCCTACAGGGTCTGTCTCGACTTGCATTCCTGGCTCATCTCATGATGCTTCTCCTGGCTGTCTGCATTCCAGCCACACTTTCCTTCTGTCATGTCCTCAAACATGCAATGCTCCCTCTAGCCTCAGATTTGTTACCCAGATTGTTTCTTCTGGCTGCACGCCCTTCCTACCTTCTACCAGCATATCTAACTCCTGTTCATCCTTAGACCTAGGCTATCCAATACAATAGTTGCTGAACCCGCAATGCTATTTAAATTTACAGTAATTACAATTAAATATAATTAAACATTCACTTCCTCTTTTGCTCCAGCCAAATTTCAAGTGCGCAATAGCCACATGGTGGCAATTATACTGAACAGCAGAGATATAGCACATTTTCATAATTGTAGAAAGTTCTGTTGGACAGCGCTGCCTCAAATCTTAATTCAAAAGTTAGTTCTTCAAGGAACGAGCATTTTCTCTACCAATACCACCTGCAACTAAGTCTTATTTCACTTATTAAATATTTTCACAGTGCCTTGTACTTCTCTTTCATAGAACTCCATGTGGTTCATGAATCATTCATTTTTTGTTATCAAATAATATCATTCTATAAATCAAGAATAAAATAACATAAAATGAAACAAAATAATAAAATATTTCACTTTTTGGATTAATATATGTCTTACCTACTAGATTTTATGTTTCAGGAGGGCAGGAGCTATGTTTTGCTTATCCAGAGCCTGGTTTATATTAGACCCAGGGAGTGTAAAAAACATGAAGGGTCAAAAGAAATTGAGAGCACTTTGGGAGGCCCAGGTGGGCAGATCATGAGGTCAGGAGTTTGAGACCAGCCTGGTCAACATGGCAAAACCTCGTTTCTACTAAAAATACAAAAATTAGCTGGGCGTGGTGGTGCGCACCTGTACTTACTGAGGAGGCTGAGGCAGGAGAATCACTTGAACCCGGGAGGCGGAGGTTGCAATGCGCCGAGATTGCAGCACTGCACTCCAGCCTGGGCGACAGAGCAAGACACCATCTCAAAAAAAAAAAAAAAAAAAGGAAATTGAGACCTCCCTACTTCTGCCCACTGGAGAAAACTTGAGAAAGGATGTAGGGCAAAAGTGACTCTTGAACTCTTAAGGGAAGACAATCGGAACTGGAGGAATAGAATGGTCAGAAGCTCTGAGATGGGAACGTCAAGGATCAATCCTGGCTGAAATAGGTGGTTTCTAATAGGAAGAAGGAAAAGGAGGCTAGAATTGACGATAGAGGGGTAGGTGGGACAGCTGGCTCAAGCCAATGGGGAGCTCCTATAGAATCATCCTGAGTTTGAGATTGACTGGTCTTGCCACAGATTCAGAATGGCTGGCAGAGAAGAAACTAAATTTAAGGATTTAGTCAGGAGGCAGATATCCTGATGAATTTCAGAGGCTGAGTTTTTTTTTTTTTTTTTAAACTATAAACTCTGGGAAGACTGGGACCATGTCTCTCTTGCTCAGGATATGTTCTCTGTGTCTGGCACATATAGGTGCTTAATAATATTTTTAATAATAAATGGCTGGATTAGACTGTTGGCAGAGGAGTAAATTGGAGGGCTGAGACTGAGAGGCTTTAGGAAGGCAGGCCTAACTGGACTTGGTAACAATGGAGAGGAAGGAGGTAGAGGGTATTTGAGTTTCAGTTCTTGGCAGCATGTTGGGGTCACTGACATAAATTAGAGTGGCCTTTATTTCCTCATCTTATCATCAAATGACAATACCATACTTAAGCTAGGATGCTATGTAGGTAAAGGATTAGGACTGAGTTTATTTACTTCACTGGTCACTAGAGTAGCTTTTAAAAAATTGACTGCCTTTAAGGGCCTTCCAGGTAATGCACGCCCCAACACAAGCTGTATTTGTCTTCTCTCTGTTCCCCCTCCCAGGACCTCTGCGCTCGTTGTTCCCCTGCCTGGAACACTCTTCCCCCAGATTTCCATGAGGTCCACTCCTCATGTCCTTCAGGTGTATCGTCAAATCTCAACTTGCGTAGGAACCACCTCCTCCTTGCATTCCTAATCCCCCTGAGTAATCACTTTCTAGTATACTATATCTACACTATGTAATTTATTTGATTTATTGGGTATTGCCTATCCCTACTAAAGTGTAATCTCCAAAAGAGCAAGGATTAAAAAAGAAAAAAGTTTTCTCTCCATTGTTTTCCAATACCTAGAAGAGAAAATCCTGCACAGCCTGACCCTAGAAGGAGCTTGATTATTTTCGCTAAGGACTTATGGCTAAGTGAGTGATTGAATTGTGTAGGCCACAGGTAGTGATGAAGCCTGAGGGAACTGGTGATTGTGTAACTCCTTGTACGCCCCTAAAGCTGACAAAGGCATTCAAATCAAGATTTAAAAGAATACGGTACCAGCCACTCAGAACCCTACTGCAAGCTGAATTCTGTCCATGATGCCCCGGGCTTTGACCCTTGGAGCTAAAGATAAAACCAGGTATGCTTCTGACCCTCCAGTTCTCAGTTTGGAGGGTTTCTAAGAAACACCGTCTCCCCACCCAATATAGCTGATCCTGCTGATTTAAAACACGTGCAGGATTGAACCAGTTCCCAGAACCAGTTCCCACAATAAGAACAAAGTGATACACAATCCCTTCCCCAAATATTTGTTTGCTGCCCCATAGCTACGAGTTGACAGTTGTTAGACATGGAACAGGTTACCAAATGAGGTTGCAGGAATCTCTTTCTCTGGAAGTTCTTTAGAAGAGCAATGTGCTTTCTCTCTACCTAGGGAAATTCTCTTGATACCAAGCTGATAGAATGAGCTTACTAGGCTGCTTTCTTCTTTCATTAATAAGAATATAAAAAAGAATTCTTAGGTCACCAGGTCAAGCCCCAGGGGCCTTCTGGGTAGTGTGACTCTGACAGTCATCTTTCTGGGATGATTTAGATGGTGTGGGATGAGGGGTTGGGAATGGCGGTGTTCCTCAGCTGTGGATGAGCATGATCATGAGGCATTTCCTTGTAAGGCTGGGGAAATAATACTGGCTACCTAGCCAGATCAAGTTTAAATGCATGCCACAATTACTCTTCCAGTTTCTTGTGAGAGGTCTCTGTTTGAAAGATAGAGACACTGAGTCTTTGTGACTGAAGGCCATGATTGTAATATTGAGCACTCTGTAGGTCTGTAGAGGGGATTCACAACATAGATTGAAGAAAATATTTTCCCTGCTCCTACTGGAAGGTTACTCCCACCATGATTCTTAGAAAGATTTGAGTCTATCCAATTTTTTCTATTCCTGTTCTTTCTGCTTGTCATTTTTATATGTGCTTACATGACACAGAGCAAGCATACTGTGCTTTGTACATAAAAACATTCCATGAACACAGTAAGGCATTGAGTGCATTTCCTATCCTATTTTCTATAAAGGTTTACTGGTTGCAAAGTAATTTCAAACTCCATTGATCCCATTCAAAGCCTTTGATTCTTACTTGGGAGGTATCTCTCACTCAGGAAACAGGCTCAGAAAGTTGATGGGGTTCGTGCAGGATTACCTGACTCAGAAGTGGTGGAGTTGGCACCAGAAGGAAGTTCTTTGGACATCACATCCTTTGTTTGTTTCGACTCCCAAACTGCCTTGTGGTATGGAGTTTGAGTCATCTATATTTTCTCACCCAAGTCCTCTTTTGACTATCTGCAGACCTGTGTGAGATGGGCTTACCCAAGTTGGACACGCACTTTCTGGGCACAGAAGCCGATTGGGCCACATAGCAAGTAGAAGTTAGGGCTGGGTGATTGATTGATTGGTGTCCCATGTGGAAAGATTTGAAGCAAATAATTTGCTCTAATATAAACTGCTACTTATTGTGCACTGATCCCAGATGTTGGGCTCATCACACTTTATTTTGCTGAATTCTCATATCATTGGGAGATGCAGGTTTAGGTAACAGTTTTTGTACTACCAAGGAAACTGCTTATCTGACTTTACGAAATTATATAACTAGGAAATGGTAGAACCAGATTTCAGACTCAGACAGTCTGCCCCCAAAGCCACTGATTTTTAATTACTATCCAGTGATTTCCAAGCCAAGTTGTAAGGACATTCCAGGCAGAAATAGCCATACCTGTAAATGCTATAGAAACGTGAACCAGCAAGGCAAGAGAGGAGTTGCAATGGCTGGAATTATGGAACTTGCCTTCAGCCACGTAGCCAGGGTGGCAGAGCCAGGATTTGAATTCAAGTCTTTGTGACTCATTGTCATGAGGCCATCCTGCCTGTCAGGAAATGGGTTTGGTCCTCACAATGTAATTCTGCATTGATCAGTGTGGTGAAGGCATCTGGGTATTCACGTGGTACTGTGGGTCAAGGTACAGCCAGCAGTCACAGATGGGTCAGCAGCAAATGTTCTCCTCTAGAGCACATGTCCTTTCCATAGGATGAGTCTCTTGGGCAACGAGAAATTCTCTGATGACAGAGGTGAGCAGTACAGTATAATGGAAAGAAAACAGACTCTGAGTGTGAATTCTGGCTCTGCACGCTACTGGCTGTGTGACAAGTACAAGTTCCTTAACCTCTCCGTGCCTGCTGTTCACCCTTTCCCTCCCCAGTCATCCACTTGTTTTTTTTTTTGTTGTTGTTTGTTTGTTTTTGAGATGGAGTCTCGTTCCGTTGCCCAGGCTGGAGTGTAGTGGCGTGGTCTCGGCTCACTGCAACCTTTGCCTCCCGGGTTCAAGCAGTTCTCCTGCCACAGCCTCTCAAGTATTTGGGACTACAGGCACATGGCACTATACCCGGCTAATTTTTGTATTTTTAGTAGAGATGGGGTTTCATCACATTGGCCAGGCTGGTCTCAAACTCCTGACCTCAAGTGATCCGCCTGCCTTGGCCTTCCAAAGTGCTGGGATTACAGGCGTGAGCCATCGTGCCCGGCCCCACTTGTTTTTCATGAAAAACAAATATTAAATGTTTCTTTTGGAGGGCTTTGTAAGGATTAAATAGTATGTGTGTCAAACACATGGCACATAGTAGATATTCAATATATGGTAGCGCTTTATTAATATGACTTGAAAAATATTATTGCTTTTCTTTGTCAGACATTTGTAATAATTATGTGACGCTCTTGTTTGAGGAACGTATAAAATAGTAAGAAATGGAATTCTAAATTGTAAGTCTGGTATTTCCAAACAGGCAAAAAGAAAAATTATATATATGTGTATGTATATATATGTATATATATATTTAATTATACTTTAAGTTCTAGGGGAGATGTGCACAACGTGCGGGTTTGTTACATATGTATACATGTGCCATGTTGGTGTGCTGCGCCCATTAACTCGTCATTTACATTAGGTATATCTCCTAATGCTATCCCTCCCTGCTCCTCCCTCCCCACAATAGGCCCCGGTATGTGATGTTCCCCTTCCTGTGTCCAAGTGATCTCATTGTTTAATTCCCACCTGTGAGTGAGAACATGCGGTGTTTGGTTTTCTGTTCTTGTGATAGTTTGCTGAGAATGATGGTTTCCAGCTGCATCCATGTCCCTACAAAGGACACAAACTCATTCTTTTTTATGGCTGCACAGTATTCCATAGTAAATTAGTTGGGTGTAGTGCCATGTGCCTGTAGTCCCAAATACTTGAGAGGCTAAGGTAGGAGAACTGCTTGAACCCGGGAGGCAAAGGTTGCAGTGAGCCGAGACCACGCTACTGCACTCCAGCCTGGGCAACAGAACGAGTCTCCATCTCAAAAACAAACAAACAAACAAACAAAAAAAACAAGTGGATGACTGGGGAGGGAAAGGGTGAACAGCAGGCACGGAGAGGTTAAGGAACTTGTACTTGTCACACAGCCAGTAGAGTGCAGAGCCAGAATTCACACTCAGAGTCTGTTTTCTGTCCATTATACTGTACTGCTCACCTCTGTCATCAGAGAATTTCTCGTTGCCCAAGGGACTCATCCTATGGAAAGGACATGTGCTCTAGAGGAGAACATTTGCTGCTGACCCATCTGTGACTGCTGGCAGTACCTTGACCCACAGTACCACGTGAATACCCAGATGCCTTCACCACACTGATCAATGCAGAATTACATTGTGAGGACCAAACCCATTTCCTGACAGGCAGGATGGCCTCATGACAATGAGTCACAAAGACTTGAATTCAAATCCTGGCTCTGCCACCCTGGCTACGTGGCTGAAGGCAAGTTCCATAATTCCAGCCATTGCAACTCCTCTCTTGCCTTGCTGGTTCACGTTTCTATAGCATTTACAGGTATGGCTATTTCTGCCTGGAATGTCCTTACAACTTGGCTTGGAAATCACTGGATAGTAATTAAAAATCAGTGGCTTTGGGGGCAGACTGCCACATTTTCTTAATTCAGTCTGTCACTGATGGACATTTGGGTTGATTATAAGTCTTTGCTATTGTGAGTTGTGCCACAATAAACATACGTGTGCATGTGTCTTTATAGCAGCATGACTTATAATCCTTTGGGTATATACCCAGTAATGGGATGGCTGGGTCAAATGGTATTTCTAGTTCTAGATCCTTGAGGAATTGCCCCACTATTTTCCACAATGGTTGAACTAGTTTACAGTCCCACCAACAGTGTAAAAGTGTTCCTATTTCTCCACATTCTCTCCAGCACCTGTTGTTTTCTGACTTTTTAATGATTGCCATTCTAACTGGTGTGAGATGGTATCTCATCGTGGTTTTGATTTGTATTTCTCTGATGGCGAGTGAAGATGAGCATTTTTTCATGTGTCTGTTGACTGTATAAATGTCTTCTTTTGAGAAGTGTCTGTTCGTATCCTTTGCCCACTGTTTGATGGGGGTTGTTTGTTTTTTTCTTGTAAGTTTGTTTGAGTTCTTTGTAGGTTCTGGATATTAGCCCTTTGTCAGATGAGTGACAAAATTTTGCAGAATTTTCTCCCATTCTGTAGGTTGCCTGTTCACTCTGATGGTAGTTTCTTTTGCTGTACAGAAACTCTTTAGTTTAATTAGATCCCATTTGTCAATTTTGGCTTTTGTTGCCATTGCTTTTGGTGTTTGAATAATTGTATATTTTAAGGTGAATTTCACTAAATGAGGATGGACATTTTCGAGTTGATTTTTATAGGTTTTAAAAGGTTGTAGTCATGTTTTAAGTTAATAGAAACTGGTTGCTCATGGTTTTTATATAAAGGAGACCATAGAAACAAAAATAAAAAAATAGAATTAATTGATAAATCTATTACTCTACAACTTTAAAAATTATACAAGCAAGTGTAAAATCTATATCCTCCTACTGCAGTTCCATCCTCAGGGGCAACCACTATTAACAATTTGTTGCATATTCTTTTTTTAAAAACCTTATTAACATATCAGGGATATCTTTCCATTTTATCTTTTATAGTTCAACTCATTTATTAAAAGTATTTAACAGCTTGATGTATGATTTATATATCATAAAATCCAGCCATTGTAAATGTATGATGCTATTATTTTGTAAATTTACACAGTGGTGCAATCATCACCTACTCCAGTTTTAGAGCACTTATTACTCCAAAAGTTTCCTTACGCCTGTTTGCAGTCAACCCCTGTCCCCAGTCAGATGCGCTTTCTGTTTTTACAGGTATACTTTTTAGAAATGTTATATAAATAGAATCATACAGCATGCTTTCTTTTGTATCCAGCTCTTTTCACTTAGCATAATGTTTTTAAAATTCCTCCATATTGTTACATATATCAGTAGTTCCTTTTTCTTGATGAGTAGTATTCTGCTATATGGATATACAATACTTCATTTAACAGTTGGTTAAACTATGATGGATATTTGTTTGGTTTTCAGCTTGGGAATATTATAAATAATGCTGCTATGAATATTCACATACAATTCTTTGTGTTGATATATGTTTTTATTTTTCTTGAGTAGATTCCTAGGACTGAAGTTACCAGGTTGTGTGGTAAGATGTGGCTGTATTTTACATTTCCATCAGCAATGTATAAGGGCACCACTTTCTCTACAATTCTCTAACACTTGGTATTGTCAGTCTTTGTGATTATAGTTATTCTCTAAGTGTGTAGTGGTATCTTATTGTGGTTTTAATTTGCATTTCCTTAGTGACTAATGATTTGAGCACTTTTTCATATGTATATTGGCCATTTGTATATTTTCTTTGGTGAAGTGTCCAAATCTTTTGCCAATGTTATCATTGGATTGTTTTTCCTCTTATTATTTGAGTTTTAAAATATATTTTATATGCAAGTATATTATCAGATGTATTGTTTGCAGGTATTTTCTTCCAGTCTGTAGCTTGTCTTTTCGTTTTCTAATTGTTTCTTTTGAAGGAAAAGATTTTTAAATTTTGACGAAGTCAAAATTTTTTCTTTCGTGTATCTTGCTTTTTATAAAATCTTCATCTAACCCAAGGTTGCAACAATGTCCTCCTGTTTTCTTCTACACATTTTATAACTTTAGTTCTTACATTTAGGGATGTGATACATTTTGAGTTAAGTTTTGTGTATGGTGTAAGGTAAGAGTCTCAGTTCTTTTTTTGCATATATGCATATAGTTCTAGCATCACTGTCAAATAGTCTGTCCTTTCCCCCATTAAATTGTATTGGCACACTGACCAAAGCCAATTGCCATAAATGGGTTTACTTCTTACATCTCTGTTCTACTGATTTATAAATTTATCCTTATACCAATACCACATTAACTTAGGAATGGTAGTTTTATAGTAAGTTTTGAAGTCAGGTAGCATATGTTTTCCAAGTTGTTTCTTTTCAAAAATGCATAGGCTTTTCTATGTCCTTTGCATTTCTATATGCATATTAGGAATAGCTTGTCAGTTTCTACAAATAAGTAGATAAATAAGTAAATAAAACCTGCTAGTTTTTTTTTTTTTTTCGCTTAAAGTTTGGGATGCATGTGCAGAACGTGCAGGTTTGTTACATAGGTATACATGTGTCATGGTGGTTTGTTGCACACATCAACTCAACATCTAGGTTTTAAGCCCCACGTGCATTAGGTATTTGTCCAGTGCTCTCCCTCCCACCCTTGATAGGCCCCAGTGTGTGATGTTCCCCTCCCTGTGTCCATGTATTTTCATTGTTCATCTCCCACTTATGAGTGAGAACATGCAGTGTTTGAAAACCTGCTAGGATTTTAATAGGAGTTGTGTAGAATTTGTAGGCTAATTTGAAGAGATTACCATCTTAACAGTGTTGAATTTTCTATTATATGAGTGTGACGTACTTCTCCAATTTTTAGCTTTTTATAGCAGTATTTGGTAGTTGTCAGAGTATAGGTCTTGAACTTCTTTTGACATGTTAATTCCAGAATGTATTTGTCAGGTTTCTCCAGAGGGACAAGGCCAGTAGGAAATATATATGTATATGTACATATATGTATATATTCATATATATATGAAAGAAAGTTTGTTAGGGAGAATTGGCTCGCATGATTAAAAATATGAAGTTCCACAGTAGGTCATCTGTAAGCTAGGGAATGCCAGTAGTGTGATTCAGTTCAAGTCCAAAAGCCTTGAAACCAGGGAAGCCAACAGTGCAGTCCTGAGTGAGTCTGAGGGTGAAGGCCTGAGAGCCCCAGGCAGGCTGCTAGTGCAAGACCTAGAGTCCAAAGGAAGATGAACCTGGAGTCTGATGTCTAAGGTCAGGAGGAGAAAAGGTGCCTCACTGCAAAAGGGAGAGAGGGAGGAAGTTAAGCAATCTGAGTATCCCCCTTGTTCCACCTGCTTTGTTCTAATCACACCCATTACTGATTAGATGGTGGCCACTCACATCAAGGGTGGCTCTTCCTCTCCTGGTCCACTGACTCCACATGTCAATCTCCTCTGGAAACACCCTCACTGACACACCCAGAAACAGTGCTTCACTAGCCAACTAGGCATCCCTCAATCCAGTCCAGTTGATATCTAATATTGAGCATCATACTGAGTATTTCACTTTTTGATGCTATTGTGAATGGGATTATTTTCTTAATTTTATTTTTGATCTCTTAGTTGCTGTTAAGTAGAAATCCAGTTGATAGTTATATGTTAGTCTTGCATGCTATTATCTTACTACAATTGCTTATTAGTTCTAGTAATTTTTTTAGTTTATAGATTCTTTAGGATTTTCTGCATATGAGATCACGTCATCTGCAAAGAAAGACACTTTAACTTCTTTTCTAATCTGTATGCTTTTAATTTACTTTTCTCGCTTTATTGCAATGGCTAGAAGCTCAAATATAAGGTTGAATAGAAGTGGTGAAAGTGAATATCCTTGCTTCATTTCTGATGGGGAAAAGCATTCATGTTACCATTAAGTACGATGTTAACTGTGGGTTTTGTAGACGCTCCTTATCAGGTTGTGTAAGTTCTCTTCTATGTCTGGTTTATGGAGTGTTATGTTTGGAGTGTGGGGGTTCTTTTTTCTGCATCTGTTGAGATGATCATTTGGTGTTTGTACTTTGTTCTGTTAATGTGCATATTCCATTAATTCATTAATTGATATTAAACCACTCTTGCATTCCTGGGATGACTCCACATAGTCATGGTATATAAAGGCAAGTTTTACATGCTGCAAGATTTGGTTTGTTAATATTTTGTTAAGGATTTTTACTGTGTTCATGATAAATATTAGTCTGTAGTGTCCTTTTCTTATATATTTGCTTGACTTTGGTATCAGGGTAATACTGGCTATGTAATATTTGTTGGAAAGTTTCCCCTTCTTCACTGTATTTTAGACAAGTTTGTGTAGGATTGGTACCATCTCTTCCTTAAATGTTTGATAGAATTCCCCAGTGAAGCATTTGAAGCTGTAGTAGTTTGACTTTTTGTGGGAATGTTTTAAGCACAAATTTGATTTTTTTTTTTTTTAAAAAAAAGCTTCTCAATTTTCACATGGCTTTGGCCAATTTCCATAACCCCAAATGGTGGTTTTGATTATTTTGTCCAGTTTATTAGTTTTAGCTTGCTAAGAGGATTTTTTGACTTCTTCACACCACTACACCCAGAAGTTGCCTCTCTACCTCTTTTGAAGAAAATCTGTATAGTATTTCATTTTACAAACATGCCATAATTTATTTAATAAAAAATAGTTTTTTCACTTTTTAAATATAGTCTAAGCAGTGCTGAAGCTAACCTTCTATATATAACTTTACTTACTTTTGCTAATAAGATACGTACATTTTTAATTTTAATAAATGTCAAATTATTCTCCAAACTTTGTTCTCAATAATTACATTGTTAGAATAATTTCCAAGAAGGTCTACTTCTGCATATATTGCTACTACCATATACAGGTTAAGCAACCCTACTGTGAAACTAAAATGCACCATAATTCAAAACTTTTTGAGTGGCATTGTGACGCCACACATGGATGTCTGAGATAGTAACGTGTTTGTTTTCTGATGATTCAGTGTACATACATTTTGTTTCATGTACAAAATTATTAAACATATTGTATAAAATTACCTTCAGGCTATGTGTGTAAGGTATATATGAAACATAAATGAATTTTGTGTTTAGACTTGGATTTCATCCTCAAGATATCTCATTATGTTATGTATAAATATTCCAAAATCTGACAAATTCTGAAATCTGAAATGCTTTTGATCATAAGCATTTAAGTGATAGCCTGTACTATTAATCTTTCATGTTTTTGCCAATATGAAAAGCAAACAGTTTGGTATCTTTTTGTTTGTACTTATCTAATTGGAGTTGGGAATCTTCTCATATGCTCTTTGACCATTTCTTTTTATTTTATGAAGTGACGTTTTATTCCTTTGCTTAATTTCCAATTATTTTTATTTTTATTTTATTTTATTTTTTTGAGTTGGAGTTTCACTCTTGTTGCCCAGGCTGGAGTACAATGGTGTGATCTCGGCTCACTGCAACCTCCGTCTCCCAGGTTCAAGCAATTCTGCCTCAGCTTCCCAAGTAGCTGGGATTACAGGCACACACCACCATGCCTGGCTAATTTTTGTATTTTTAGTAGAGACAGGTTTTCACCATGTTGGCCAGGCTGGTCTCGAACTCTGACCTTGTGATCTGCCCACTTTGGCCTCCTGAAGTGCTGGGATTACAGGTGTGAGCTGCCATGCCTGGCCTTAATTTCCAATTAGTTTGGTTCTTTTTTTCTTATTTATAGGATCTTTTGGTATTATAGTGATACTGTTATCTGTTTTATGTTGTAAAGATTTTTTTCTATTCTATCCTTCCTTTTAGTTGTAACTGTTTTCAATCTTTTAAGACCCTGGTATTGTAATTTATGTTTCTGTTTGTTTTTAAAACAGAAAGTTGTACAAGGGATTGATTTAAACCAAATTCGAGGACTTGGGTTTGATGCCACGTGTTCTCTGGTTGTTTTGGATAAGCAGTTTCGCCCATTACCGGTCAACCATGAAGGTAAGACCACGTCTCTTCCTTTTCCCAGTGGTGGGAGACTTGCCTGATTAATCCAATGGGCCCAGGTGGAACCGGAGGGCAGGCGTCTCTTGCTGCTGATAGTGAAATTTAGAGGTAGAGTGAAGTGACACAGATCATCTTGCAGAAGTCAAGAGCTTGGAGAGCAGTTGGTATGAGTGGGTTGGTGTTGAGGCTGATTAGGGGGACTTGGCTTTATAAAACTCAAGAGCCACAGTGCAGAACATGGTAAAGGAAGGACATGAGATTGTTAGCTAGTAGTAAGTAACCTTGAAACACACAGGTGGTTTTGATGTTTTCTGGGAAGAGAGTGTCACTGCTTGCAGTTTCTTTGTATACGACGTTCCTATTCCATGCTTATCTGAGTGGATGAGCCAAGTCCTTTGAAAGGAAATGGAACATGGTAGACAGGGCCATGTGACAAACAGAAGCTAGAAGCAGATGGCCTCTCTATTTTCAATAGCCAGACCAAAAGACATTCACATGAAATGATGTTGTCCTAACAGACACTTGTGAGTACAGAAATGAGCTGTTTCAAACGTAAAATGCCACTTGGGTCCACCATCAGAGATTTTTCACAGCAGATAAGGTTTTCCCTTTTGGGAAATTTTAGCCAATAACGCTGGTACTGGGGTTACAAACCCAAAAGTCTACTAATACATTAATGTAATAATTAATATATTAGTCAGATGAGTAATGTAAAATGAGTAATAGGCCACGCTTGAGAAAAACCACTGCACATGTGTGAAGATAAATTTCAACTGATATTTAACCTTGTCATGAGCAGAAGACATTAGGGAGCAGTGGAGGCTGCATTGCACTGGAAATTGCATGCTCCATCTGAAGGGAGGGGCCAGCCCTAGGCATTGTCAGTCGGCTGTTGCCAAGATAGCCATTGCAAACATATTTGGGGCTAGATTCTGTTTGAGAACACTTGGTTCTGGACACTGTTGCAGCAGCATCTTTCTTAACTGTTGGCTATGAGGTAGTAGGGTACATTGGTACACAGTGGAATTAGAGTTAGGCGGGGACTCTGATTGTAGCTCTGCCATTGCTGAGCTGTGACACCTTGGGCAAGCCACTTAACTGTGTTTCTCAGTTTTCTTCTCTGAAAGAATTTGAATAATGAATCAGTCGCTTTGCTGTGAGAATTTAGTGAGAGACTGATACTTAAAATTGTCAGAAAAGTTTCTTCCATCAGATGATGAATTTTTTAAGAGAATATTCCGGTCACTACTATGGACCTAATGTATGAAATAGTGATTATTATAATTATAAGGACTATAAATGATCATCTATTTGCATCCCTTTTCACTATAAGTGATCACTATAAATAATCATAATCACTATGTGCTGAAAATGGATGCAAATAGATGAATGATTAGAGCACAGTGGTAATGATGACCATTTTCTGCACACACACACACACACACTTTTTCCCCTCTTCTTGCGACATTTATTAACACCTCCTATATGCCAAGCCCTGTCTTAGCAAATGCTGGGGCTTCAAAGATGAATCAGGATGGTTCTTGTTCTTGGTGGCTATTCATTGGCCCAGTTGGCACTGTTCTGGCCTAGGACAGGGCAGCCTCATTCTGAGCCATTTCAGAAAGCAGAGACCAAAAATGGGTAGAGCAAACCTCAGCTCTGCAGCAGCAAGCATTCAGTAATTACAAGATGTGGCCAGCCACAGACCTGGCCGTTTTGGGAGGCTGTCAGTGTGTCTTTTATGGGCTTTATTTAAGTAAAGGTCAGGTGATTGTTGGGGATGCCATAGATCAGATGTCTCTTACTGCTGATAGTGAGATTTAGAGGCAGAGTGTGGAGGCCAGAAGTCACGTCCCAGAAGTTAAAAGCTTGGAGAGCAATTGGCACGAGTGGGGTGGCGTTGGGGGCAGAGTTAGAGGGAACTTGGTTCCATAAAGCACAAGAGGTATGTTAGAGAGCCTGATTTGGGGTGGGACTTTAGATACTAAGAGTCCTGCTTCAAGGATTTTGTATCATCTGATCTAAAATACATGTTTATTTATTTATTTTTACTCTGGCTGTGCATTAGTATCAACTGGAGATCTTTTTAAAAATTGACAATTCATGAGCCCTACCCTCAAGATTTGTATTCACTTGACTTGAGGTGGAGCTAGGGCGTTGACTTTTTGAAAAAGTTCTCTTAGTAAGTCTAGTATGTAGAGAATCACTGGGCACAGATTAACAGAGAATTAAAATATTAGGAACAGAACACTTGAAGTGGAAGAAGATAGTTCCTTGTTAAATTTGCTTAAATATGTACCCTCTTTGGATGCTATATATTTTTTTCATTGTAGGTAGAATGGCCTCCTGTTAACAAATCCTCTGTTAAAAAGGTAACTAGGTTCCCACTCTAATTATAAGTGTTGAAATAACTTTATTCCACCTAAAAGGTTAAAGTGTACCCATTCATCAACTGCATCCAGCTGCAGGTGCCCTCATCAGTTTCTTGCCTTTCAACAGATTGTATTAAGGTTAGATCTTTTATCTGAAATGGATTATCCTGTGCAAGAAGATGAAATTAGAATTATAAAGGTGGTTTGAAGGTTCTTTAGAGACTCCTACCTGCATGGCAGCCACCAACTCTTGACTGGCTAATGGGAGTAATTGTGAGGAGCAGAGAGTGGGGTCAGGAAGATTCCAGATAACCCTAATCATGCAGATAACCTAAAACCAAACCCATAAGACCAGCAAAAGTATTGCCATCTTTAGATGTTAACCAAAAAATTACAAACAAATAAATTAAGTACAATAGTTTAAGAAAATACAGCATTATTATATGATAAAATAGTCTCATTGTTTGCCTTTCCTTGTTTGACTCTTCTTCCTTAAAAGATCTGAACAGCCCCTGGACTGGACAGCAGCACAGTTGCTGAATGCTTCCTACCCCTGCCACTGACTGAATTCAGAGCCTCACCCTGATTGTGTCATCTCAGCCGTAGGAGCTCTTGGGAGGGAGAGGAACAAAGGGTGATAATTGGGGCTGGAGGGGGAGTTATGACCTAGTCTCCTCTGTGCAACAGATACCTAATATTTAGATTTTTTTTGCTGATTCATAATAATTTTTCCCCTCAGGTATGCCTACAACACATTCTGTGAACATAAACATGTATTTTAGCAAGGTATTAATTAAGTGAATATATGGATGAATAATAATCTGCCCTTAGGTAAAGTGAGGTAGCTCAAATTTTGCTTTACCTCCAATTCTCTTAAACGACGACATTTTCGTGGGTCTGTGTTCTGTTTCCCATGCAGCCTTATTGTGTAGAACCTCTTTCTCACTCTGTCTTCACCTGCGTAGCCAGTGGCTAGTCATTTGAAGAATTAAATAAACACTTTCCTGCCTTTTGGAAGCTTTCTGTGCAGCTCCAGGCTCAGCTAACTAGAGCCTACTCTTTGCTCCTCTTCCACATTCCCATGTCTGGTAGTCAACACACAATATAGACTCTTTCTCCATGCAAACATATGCTGCTTAAGGGCAGAACCGTGGCACATTCTTCTTGATATCCTAGCATCCAACACTGTGCTTGGCATGTAGTAGATGCTCAGTAAAAGATTAAATTAACTTTCAGTTGATTTACTTGTGGTTTTCCATGAGAGCTGAAAAAAAAATTAACTTCTCAGTTTTTATCTAAAATGAAAATTATAAATTATTAATTCTAATGCAGTATTGATTCTGTACAATTTTCACTGTATTGTTCTGACTGCATTTTGAGAGCATCTTTATGCTAGTACTAGGCAGTACTAGCTGATTGGTCTGTCTTCACTATAGGCAGAAGTTTAGCAACAGGTATTTTTACCTTAAAGTAGCTGTAGATTTGTTCTGTATAGTACTTAAGAAACAATACCGATATTGTCCCCTTCAACACTCACCCACCCACACACACACTGCAGGTGTATGCATGTATACACACCCACATCGTGATTTATTGATGGTTCTGGAATAGGAGCTGGACATCAGTATTTTTAAAAGTTATCAAGGCAATGCTAATGTGCAACTAGGTTTGAGAACCAGAGCTTTGAGCACTTCTGTTAGATAGTAGAACAATTCTGTTTACAAAAAATTCTTTGACATTCCTGTGGGAGGTCACATGTACTCTTTATTATTTTCAAAGTATTAGTATTATGGTTTGTGGAACTTTCGTGGGAGGCGAGATCTTTCCAGTTAGGCAAACCAGCAACTGAGCCCCTGCCTTGTTATGCCCATGACCTTATTTAGGTATCTTCTTACATTGGATTTTTTTGTTTGTTTGTTTTAGCAAGATATGTAGTGCTGCAGTTACTTTGCCATTAAATAAAATAATGTGTGAAAATATAATACCTGGCTTGGTAACTGCTGGGTTTCTTTTCTCTTTGCCCTAAAAATCTCCCAGGTATATTCATTGCTGTTCTGCACATTTTGCCATCAGAGGCGTCAGAGGGCTGTTAAAGGATTTCTGGCTTGCTCATTGGTACAGGATGAATTAACAGAGGCTAGGGAGAGAGATATGGAGTTACTGTGTGGACTACAGGATGGTAAAGGCAGGATATGAAGGGCAGTGCTCCTTTTCCAGCTGGTTTTAAATTCTCTTCCTTACGATTTACTCCTCCTGAGGGCCTGCTTTCTGAGAAGTACTTGCCATATGCTTTATATGCATTATCTTTTGTTTAATAACTTCCTGAATTATATATCTTCATCTGTAACTATGTCTTCATCTGTAACTAGCATTCCCCGTTAGATCGGCCTAATTCCAAAACCGATGAACTTCCCACGCCAACAAACCAACCAACCAAATGAGGGAAAAAAACACCAAAATGAACTAATTTTAATTAAACTGACCAGAAAAAGTGGGATTATAAGCAGTTAAATGCCATTGTGTAGCTATTAGATGTATTATACCATCAAAGTATTTATCCATATTTAAAGGAGACAGATCTTAAAAAGAGAAAGTATTGCTGTAGTCTTATTTCATAGATGCCTTTCCCGAATGTATACCCAGAAAAGTTTTTCTAGAACAGAAGGGATAAGAAAGGAAGAGAAGAAGTTGAGAGAGAATACTGGATAATATAATTAATTGGTAGATTTTTTTTCGGCTTTTAATGTAGACGTTTATTCTAAGGTTATGGTCAGAGAACACATGGCTGGAGGGGAGATCCCAGGCCTGGGGACAGTGCGTTCATCAGCCTTGCTGGTGTCCTTTCATGTTGCTCCTTCTTGATACATAAAATTATAGAAAGTACATAGCACTTTGGTCTTGGGAATCCATAATTGTTTCCTTGAATTAGAAGGAAGAGAATGTGTGTCTATCTGCATCTCCCTCTCGTTTCTGCTAGAGGATTCCCATCGAAATGTCATCATGTGGCTGGACCATCGAGCAGTCAGTCAGGTCAATAGGATCAACGAGACCAAGCACAGCGTCCTCCAGTACGTCGGGGGGGTGATGTCTGTGGAAATGCAGGCCCCGAAGCTTCTGTGGCTGAAAGAGGTGAGTGCATAGAGTCTAAGAGAAGATACCAACAATAGTAGAGGATCCCTTTTATTGTGGATCTGTATGTACCAGGCACCCTGCTAAAATCAGTTCCATTTGATTTTTTCCCAGCAACTAGGAGGAACGTTGATCCCATTTGATTGATTACAGTGCAGTTAAATCACACCTGTTTTTATGTGCCTAACTCATACCAGGCACTGTGACAAGTATTGTACACGTTATCTCTTTGAAGGCCAACAGCCCTATGAAGTGTTTTTATGTGTGGTGTTTACTTTAGGGTGTCTGTTTTGTAGACAAGAAAACGAATGTTCATAGAGATAAAACAACTCACTCAAAGTGAAAAATATGTGACAGAACCAGAATTTGAACCTAACACTGGCTGATTCCAAAATGGTTTTTTCAAATTTTAAAATGTTTCTTTTGTGGATACTTAGTCTCACTGTGTTGGCTAGGCTGATTTCAAACTCCTGGCCTTATGTGATCCTGCAAAAGTGATGTGATTATAGGTGTGAGCCACTGTGCCCAGTCATCCAAAATCAATTCTTTTAATACCCGGTATTCTACTGGAGTTCAGAGAGATTAATTACCATTCCAGTGAGAAAGCAGCAGAGGTGGGATTTAAGTCCATATCTTCTGATCAGGACCTTCCTAGTCTGTACACTTTTAGCCCCAACTTATTTATATTTGGCCTTATTGACATCTTAGGCTGCCCCTTTCTCATCCCACCTGCACTCGAGTTTCTCATCCTTAAATGATATGGCAATCTCTGGTCAAAGCACTTGCAGGTGGTTTCCATTTCCAGATGTGAGGACTCCTTTATGAAGTGTGGAGAATGGTGATGTCAGCTTAATGGTTCCCATTAGAGATGGATGTGTGAGAAAGTTCAAGTCCTTCGGGAACCTCAAGGACTTGAAAACCTCTAGGTGGTCTGGAGAAATAGAGAATCCATCTAATGGGCATGACCTGTGATTCATTTACTGGCTCTGAGATTTCAGGTGGGCTGAGTCATCTATTACTCAGATTGTGAATGGAGATGGGGAGAGCTTAGGGTGCTGAGAAGGTGCCTAAGGATTGCCATCATGGGGCAGGAGAGTAGTAGGAAAGAAGGGCTTCAGCAATCAAAGCAGGCTTGGCTTCTTAGCTGTTTCAGATATTGAGCTGTTTTGTAGGTTTTAATCTACATAAAGGCTTCTGTGGTTGCTAAAAGTTTGAGAGTTTCTTGGGAGTCAGGAGTTTTCAAGAATCTAATTCTGACTCTACTGTCAACAATTGTATGCTTTGGTCAAAGCACTTCTTATCTCAGACCTCACTTTTTTTCATCTGTAAAGTGGGAGAGTTGTATTAACCAGTTTGAAAACCTGACTCGGATATATGCTGAAACACAATATTTGAATAAAGAACTGTTCTGCACTGCCCCGTACCCTGCTTTGAGTTGTATAAGCATTAGTTGATTTTAATCCTAACAATCTCTGCCTGGTAGATAACATGGGAAACTGATCCTGAGGAGGCTTTCCCAAACAGGTGATCAAGCCAGAATTTAAATCCATGTTTGCTGGGCCCCAAATCTCAGCTTATTCCATCATGTCATGCAGTAGTAAAATCCCTCCATGAAGCCTGGCTCTTGGGGTAGGACCAGGAATGATGGCAGTGGTCTTCTTCAACTTGGCCTAAACTTGTTGCTCTATCAACAGGTTTGGATTGGATATATCACCTTTTTTAGCAACATAGAAAGAAGAGTTATACTGAGTTAAGCAAAGAGGATTGGGCAGAGGGTCGTTGGTTCAGTGTCAGGGCCTTCTAGAGCACGTGCCACATGGCCAGCTCCAGCCTCTATCCCAGGAGATCTAAATGCATATCTGGCACGAACCTCTCAGTATTCTTACCGTCTCGCACTTGAGATAAAACTGCACTAAGTAAATCCCATAGGAAATAGTTAATATCTAGATTACATGGCAATGTTTGTGACCCTCTGAGAGCATCTTCTATTAATTTATTTTAAAAATTCAATTTTCTTTCAGAATTTTCTGAGTAAGCCTCCAGTGTGGGTATGTTTTGGTAAGCATGTACAGGAATTCTTGCTGAGAATTCCTTTGGCTTTAATGTGGTTGCAAAATCAAAATTAAAGAGATTTCTAAGTCAGTTTTAGCATTTTCTTAAAGCCTGACCAGGAGGGCTATAGTGCTTCTCAGACTTTAATGTATAAATGAATCACCTGGAGATCTTGCTGACCTGTAGTTTCTGATTCAGTAGCCCTGGGATAGGGACTGAAAATTGGAGAATTTGTATTGCTAACACAAGTTCACAGGTGATGCTAATGTTACTGGGCTGGGAACTTGTGAAACCACTTTTAATTCCAAAAGCTCTGTTCCCCTACGCTGAAAAGCATCCACTTGTGCGGAGTCAGGGAATGGTACCTTTGTTTTTAATGCTATGATGGGAGACACAGGGAAGTTTGATAGCTTCAGTAGAGCTGCTTGAGTGCACATTCAGAATAAAAACATGAGATTCTGTGTTCTAAGTTTATCAAGCTGTCATGTTTTTACTCTTTCTTCATTCTTTAATTCTTGAAGTCTGTACTGAGCTCAACTATGAACCAGCAAGTGCGATAGGCACTGGGGACATGGGGACAATAGGGACTCAATCTTACCATTGAGCAGCACAGAGTCCACTAGGGATAGTGGTGGGGGAGCATAAGGAATGGGGTGGATGCAGGAATGAGATGAAAACAGAGCCGTCAAATATACTATGCACTGTGATATAGCAATATACAAAGTGCTTTGGGAAAAAGGATTTGCTTCCTAGAGGCAATAGTTTGACAGGAACCTCAAGATATGAGTGGAGGTTTTGCCTAGCAGAGAAGATAGGAAGGACATTCTGAAGAGAGACTGTGATTCATCTGTGGTATGGTAGGTGAGTCCCAGGGCATGAGCTGGGGTGCTTCAGCAAGCATAGCAGGAGATGAGGCCAGGTAAATAGTCTGAGTTCGGCTTTTTAAGGGCTTAATTGGTGATAGGGATTGGTTGATGATTGTTAAGCAAGGGAGGGGCGGGCTTAGGTAACTGGCAGACATGTGGAGATTGGATTAGGGTGAGAAAATGTGTGTGGGGAGGTAAGAACTAGAGTTTTCTCATTCTTCTGATGATAGCACTCTGATGGCTTTGCATTGCTTTATTAGATAAATTCCAGAAACTGAAACATGGACTACAAAATGGTGCGTGATGTCATTTTTACCTCCTCCTCTCTCCTCACTCATTGTCTTTTACCTCCTAGCTCACTATATCCCATCCACAGGGATCCACTTAGAGTTCTTTGCTACATGAGTCTTGGCTAGAGGTTGGCAGACTATGGCACCCAGGCCACATCTGGCCTACTGCTTATTATTTGATGGCTTGAGAAAATGTAAATGGTTTTACATTTTCAAGTGGTTAAGAAAGAATCAAAAGAATGATATTTTGTGACTTATGAAAATAATAGGAAATTAAAATGTTAACGGCCATAAGTAAAGTTTGATTGGAACACAGCCACACTCATCCATTTATGTGTTGTTTATGTCTGTTTTCACATTACAGTGACAGTTGAGTAGTTGAGACAGAGACTATATGGCCTACAGGGCAGAATATATATGTACTATCTGGACCAACAGATGAAAAGTTTGCTGACCCCTGTCTTGACAATGCTGAGTCTTTCACCCACAGTATTCTTCCCTCTGCTCACCGCTGATTCTTCCTCATCATTTAGGTTTCAGTTTTATTTTTGCTCTCTTAAAAACCCTTTCCTGACCGTCAAATACATCAGAGTCTCTTGTTACTACACTCTTAATTTTACTTCATTATATCTTTCATAAATTATAGTGCTATGTCAGTTTTTGTGGTGATTTATGTAATGCTTGCTCCAACCATTGTAATCTGCAGGAGGATAGAGATCATATCCACCTTGTTCTTTGCTATGTCTCGGTCCCTAACCAAATGGCTGGTGCATAGTAGGTACTCAGTACATATTTTCTGAATAATTTGAATGACTCCGTAACTCAATAAGGGGCTGTTGCAGTACTCCATGGGAGAACTAATGAGACCTGAATTAGGCACTGTGAGTTGGAAGGAGATGGGTCCTAGAAATTCTTAGAGGATAATATCAATAGGACATTGAGACTGATTGGCTGTGAGGAGTGAGTCAGGTGGAGGAGTCAGAGCTGACCACTCATTTGTTATTGCTGTCATTTATCTTCTCCTTGTCCTTTGCCTAGAGTCAGATGTCAGAGGGAGTTGGGTAGAATTTGGGGTTTTATCTGTCTTGAGATGTACTAGGACCACCATAGCTCTTGGGCAAAGTCACCTGGGTCCTAGTCCTGCAAATATGGAATTTAATCATGTCCTTTTCATTTAAAGTTTATGTGTTTCAGGTTGACATTTGTCTCCTTAATAAGAATTGTCAGATAAAAGGAAAATGCCATTTGAATTTTCATAACCCCCAGCAGTCTGGCTTTTCCATTTGGTCTCAATGATTCTGACGCTCATCTTAATGAAGGCCAAATGTAAATTAAGTTCTGTCAGGCTTGAGCTGCTGGGGTCTCCTATCTTTATAAACATGAAACATTGTAGGGTAACAAGGTGCAGACTGAGGAAGGTCAAGAGAATTGGTGAGCTGATGTGGATCCTGACAGCTCAATGTTAATGGGAGAGAATTAACATGACTTGTAGGGGCTACATGGAGATCTTCCAAGCTGTCTTTTAACTCATTTCCCCTTTTGCCATTGTCAGCAGAGCAGAAAGCTAATGATTTTATAGTTTGAGATTTTCCTTGCTTATTCCAAAGTTCAGAACCAACTGTCTGTAATGTCACAGGATTTTGTTGATGGGTTCAGGAAATATACCTACTGCTTCTGTCTCACCTGTCCGTGCCCCTGTGCTTCTGTCTTCCTGATAACATCCTGGGAAAATGAGGAAATGATTCTCCAATTGGTAGATTCTTTGGGGGAACCTGGGGGTTTGGATGGCTAGAGAGGTGGCTTGATAACTTCCTGCTAGCTCTGGAAGCTGCCACTTGAGTGCTTTGCAGTAGGAACTGCTGAAAAGAAAACCCTGCTGCAGGTCAGGGAAACCTGGTTCTTCTAGTTCTTTCTGTAACAGGAGAGGCTGGCCAAAGCTAATTTTTAAAACCTTATTTGGCCTTATTTTGTCACTCTTGTTGATGATATAATAACATCTTTTCTCTATCTTGGTCTAATCTTGGTCTAATCTTGAAACTTCATGAAAGATAGACAATATAAGTTTCTTTCCTTGAAATGTCACCATTTAAATAGATGGCAGTATGGTAGAAACTAGTCTTTCTTAGTTACTGTCTAATTACTATTCAACTGTGTTCATCAGGTCTTAGCAGTAGCACTAATACAAGATATTGAGGAACTTTAGGAGATATAACACAAATGTGTGCAAAAAAGTATAGGATTTGGAGCCAAACACACTTGCATTTAAATCTTTCTGTACCACTTACCAATTGTGGGATCTTGGACAAGCTAAAATCAACTTCTCTGAGTCTCAGTGTGCTGAGCTATAAAATGAGGACAATAGTATTAGTCTTGTAGAGTTATGAGTTAGTGAGATATTTGTAAAGTGGCTTATATAATAGACATTCCAGTAGTACTTTATTTTTATTATCATTGTGTTTAAAAGTGCTTGTTTCTACTGATGTGCATTTCAGTAACATCCTATCACTAACTGAGATAATTTTAAAGACTAAAATATCTTGTTTCATGGGGCTGGTCATAATGAGTGATATGTTTTTCCTGTTTTATTCAGGAAAATTCTAGAAACCATCATCAAGGTTTCTAGAGACAATCATAGAAAATAGAGAATAGAAGAGCACAGAGCATATTTTCAGTCATTCATTTATTTGAATCACCTACATCCTATGTGACCATGTGTAATACCTATGCCAAAGGCAGCCAACTTCGAACTGTGAAGCTGATTAACTTACCTGAGTACCTTCTACTTGTTTCCCTTAACATTTACCAATGCCACCAGCCCCAGAATGTTTTTACTCCACAAGAGTTATTTTATTTAATCTTTACACCAGTCTGTGGGACAGATATTATCTCTTTTTATTTTACCAGATGAAGCTCAAAGTGGTAAATAACTTACTTGTGGTCTCATACTATGTAAGCAAACCCATGTCAAGAGCTGCACCATTAGCTCTGTTCCCCCATCTGCTACCTTATGGGAACCTGTGCACTTTCAGTGTGGGAATCCAGAAGTGGTCTCTACCACCAAGAAATTACAGTCTAGTTAAAGAATAAAGGTACAGAGCAACCAAGCAGTAAGAGCAGAACAAGAAAATAGATGAAAATAAGAGCTAAAGTGTATGCAGTGCTTATTAATACATCTAGTACTTTTCTAAGCATTTTACCCATGATAATTCATTTATTTCTCACAGTTACCCTATAATTATTGTCTTTTTCTTTTCTTTTTCTTTCTTTCTTTTTTTTTTTTTTTTTTTTTTATTGAGATAGGGTCTTGTTCTGTCACCCAGATTGGAGTACAGTCGCACAATCTTGGCTCATTGGAACCTTTGCCTCCCAGGCTTGAGTGGCTCTCCCACCCCAGCCTCCTGAGTAACTGGGACTACAGGCACACGCCACCATACCCAGCTAATTTGTGTATTTTTTTGTAGAGATGGGGTTTTGCCGTGTTGCCCAGGCTGGTCTCAAACTCCTGAGTTCAAGTGATCCACCCTCCTCGGCCTCCCAGAATGCTGGGATTACAGGTGTGAGCCACTGTGCCTGGCCTAATTATTGTCTTTTACAGATGAGGAAACAGCCACAGAGACTTTAAGCAACTTGCCCAAGGTCACTCAGCTAATAAGCGGCAAGGCTGGGATTTGAAGTTTGGCATTTCACATCCAGTGTATGGGCTCATCACCATTTTGCTCTACTGCCTCTTCCAGCATTTGCTTTGCAGGCTTTGCATAAACTAGTGTAGGGAAGACATTTGTGGGTGATGGCTTTGGGAGGATCTGAGGCTGTGAACAATGGTCAGTAGCTTCATTGTTTCATTTAAGAAATATTGAGTGTCTCCTGTGTGAGAGGCACTGTGCTGGGCACTAGGGATGCCAAGATGAATGAGTGGGACAAGGGCCCTGGGGTAGGCTTCTGGGAACTTAAGAGTCTAGTGTAGAGAGGCAGAAAATAGACACAAAGTGATTTTGTTTTCTGGAAAATGCTATGAAGGAAAAACACAGATGAACAGATTTGGCATGGCTAGTGTGGGCCTCTCTTGGGAGTTTTTGTTTGACCTGAATGATGAGATAGGAAGGAGGAGCAACAGATTCACTGCGGGGGAGGAAAGCACCTCATGAGATCAGCAGAGGAGGTCAGCTGGGCCGGGAGGGTATGAGCAAGGCACAGAGGCGTAGGAGGGGGTTTGGCGAAGTGGGCAAGGGCTGCCACATGCACAGCCTTGAGGCCAGGGGCAGGAGTTTGGGTTTTATTCCAAGAACAGTGGGAAATGGTTGATGGGTTTTAAACATGGGTGTGACACAATATGTTTTATGACTTTGAAAAAATCATTCTGGCATATGTGCTAGGTAGATAGTAAATATTTGTATAGCAACAACAAAGTTCATACTGTAGTGTTAAAGGGAAGAAAAGTTAGAAGACTAATGAACAGTCTTATAAATACATTTGTTTTAAGAAACTATCAGTACAGAAAAAAAGACTGGCCGTATACACACAAAAAACCATTAATACTGGTACACTCTCCATGGTTGGAATAGTTTGCTACTGTTTTAGCACAATGCTCATGCTTTTATTACATAGTAATTTTCCATTCAAAGCTTGTAGTCATAGCTAACCTTTCTGGTTGACAACACTTCATTATTGAGCAAGGGATTTTTTTTTTTCTTTTTGGGCTTATTTTCCTAAAAAGCACCATGCTAGGGATTTCACAGGGAGAATTTCATCTCTGCCCTTTAGTGACATAGTATAACAGCATGCTGTTTTACTGTATCTGTATGGCAGTATGAGGAAGCCAAGACTCAGAGGACTTAAGTAGCATCCCCAAAGCTACACAGAGGTAAGTTGTAGAGCCCAGATTCTCACCTAGTCCAGTCTGCCTCCAGCTCCTGGGCTCTAACTATTGCCTCTTACTGCCTGCTTTTAAAGGGCACTCATTTCTTCCCACTTGCCAGGGCTACAGGCTGGCAGACCACTGGCTGGATCTGGTCCCCAGACAGCTTTAGTTTGACCTACCATGTGCTTGGAAAAAAAATAAACAATTTTAAATTAGTTCCAATATTTAAAAATTGAGAAATTTTATCTGAAAATTCAGATTATTTATTTTCCTGAATAAATAATGAAAGAACCTGGTAATACAGGGTCCACACTTGAATGCGAAAGGGATCGGCTGGAGCTGAATAGAGGCCGCCTTCTTTAGAAGGGGTCAGCATTCTTCATTTTGCAGCAGTCCACACCCAGCCTGCTGCACTCATTTCCTTTTTCAGTCCTACCCCTCTGAGCACTTGAATTTGAGACTTAGGTGTGGGAATGTATTCAAGGAATCTATCATTACTTTTCCTCTAGCAAGCGCTTAGAGAAATGGAAAGGCATTCTAGATGGCAAATTTCTTGGTCCAGGGCTCTCATGATTCCATGCCCGTGTTCTCTCACACCTCTGGGTCTTTGCTCAGGTTTTTCCTTCTGCCTGGCAAACTTATAGTAATTTCTTCCTTCACCAGGAAAACTTTTAATAATAGTTCAAAACCCAGCCTTCACTTCCTCCAGGAAGCCTTCCTTGACTTAGTGTTGATTTAGGGTCCTACCCTCTGTCCCCTGTGGCATTCTATGCTTATCTCTACCCTAGAATTTAATTGCATTACATTGTGCTTTATTTATCCCAGTGTCCCTAGCCTCTAGAGCACTGTTTAAATTCTGACATTAATAACTTAGTATATATTTTGATGGGTGGATGAATGAGTGGATGAACTTACTAAACCATCTCATGCCATTTTTGAATGCTGGGTGCGTTTGTCCAATCATTTCATTCCAAACTAAAGTTTCACTGCATGCCCGACATAAGTTAATTTTCTCTTCCTCACTGTGGAAAATGAGATTTGAGCATTACTGTTCCTTTCCATCCTAGAGCCACCCCTTGGCTGCAGTCCTGTTACCTGAGTCACAGCTTATTTTGTAGGCAAAATGAAGGCTCTAGACTGAGACAGTAACTCCTCTGGGCCTCTCCACTGTGTCTTTGGACTCCTGTGATGGATACCCCTTTAAGTTGCTCCCTTCCCTCCTCAGGAGAATCCAAGACTCATCTTCTCAATCAAAAAGACTCTCTTTAGAATGTTTATACCAGGGCCCTGTATATTGGTCCAGATTCCTCCCAGCCTTTAAGGAATGCAGACAGTATTGTCAGCTGCTGTTAGGGCGTGTGTTATGGATTTTCTCTCCAGGGTGGGTACTGGACTTGTAACTAAATACACAGAATGTTGAGGCTGATGGCTTGCCTTCATCTACCTGGACAGTGAATCCCTTCCTTATTATCCTGTATTTGCATATTTGATTTATACCAAATATGTGTTGCATTCTTTTAGTTTTATAGTCCAGCAAAGTAATTTTTAAAAGGCAGACGAAAGAAAAAAAGTTCTTGGCCAGATATCTTATAACATTTAATAAATGTCAGCTATTATTATAATACTTTTAAAAATTTGACTTTATGGCTATGGCAGACTTTCATAAATATTTCCTTTATATGATCTATTACATGACCTTGTGGGATAAATATTACTACTTCTCACATATTACAGATGAAGACAAGCCTCAAAGAGATGAAATGACTTCTCTACAGGTATCAAATCTTGGTGAAGGTCCTTTGGGCTTAAACTGGAGCCAAATGAAGGCCGTTGGATCTTAATGAAGGTCCTTTTGGCTCTAAATTCTGGTGTGTGTGTGTATGTATGTATGTGTGTGTGTGTGTGTGTGTGTGTGTGTTTCTGCTGTACCATTTTTCTTCCTCATTTGGGTTGGTGGATTTTCAGCTCCATAAAAGTAGGGAAAAAATCTGTCTCTTCATACCTTACTGTTTTATATCCCCAGAACCAAACACTGTGTTTGGCATTGAAAAAATACTCAATAAACATTTACTAAATGAATTCATGTCCCCTGGCCAGCCAGGAGCCAACCATGTGACTGTAGTACTGAAGACCACATGCCTGGCTTACCTGCTGCCAGTCTTCTTGACGGCTCTGCAGGGATGTTGACCGCCTCTAGGAGTCATTAGTGTAACCAGAGAGATGTGAGGAAGGACTGTGAAGTTAGGCTTGCCTTATGCCTGCATGGTATGATTCTGTGTCAATCAAAAATTGAACAAAATTCGTTTCTCACAGTGGCTAAAATGTAAGTCACACTTACTGGAGGAAAATACTGTCTTTATAGAAACAACACTGAAAGAGACAATGCATTTAATGTGTGTTGTAATGTAGTAACTTATAGCATGTAAACTATCAGCTTGGAAATCTAGAGGCTCGGAGTCAATGGATGTCCACTGAGGCAAGGAAGGTAGCAGGCTAGAAGTCCAAAGAGATGCAAAATGTTAGTCTTTTGGAGGAGTAAGTAAATATCATTTCTCTGAACACCTGGGCTGGTTTTAGCTTCTTTTTTCTGGTTATCCAAAATGACAATAATTGTTCTGTTATTGTAGGGATATATTTATTTAATAAGTGAAACAAACTTTTGTCTGGTAACTGCTATGTACAAAGTACTGTGCCTGGTGATGGTGAGGAAAGGAGGAAGCCAAGCTCACCCTTTATCTCAAGGAGTTCCCATATCTAGTACCAAGAGCGAGAGGCTGTGAAAGCCATTACTGCCGGGGCTCCCCCCGCCTGCCCGCCATGTTTTATTATCAAAATTTCAAACCTACAGAAAAGTTGAAAACATTTTACAGTGAATACTCAGAGCCATCACCTAGAGCTTGCCATGGACATTTACTGTCCTTGCTTTATGACTTATGTTGTTACCATCTCTCTGTTCCTCTATCCAGCTTACATTTTTGGAATAAGTTGGGAGATCGTTACACTTGGGAAAGCATTTTGAAATATTAAAAGTTGTTTACATTTCTGAAATATTAAATACATTTTAGTTAAGATATTGACTTTGTTTTATTGCTATCTGCATACATGGTCAACACCTGTACTAGACTTTATTAAATATCCACTGTGTGCTTTTAAATCTTCTATCCCATTTATTCTTATGAAAATCCTATGAGGTAGATGTTATCACTTGCTTTGCAGATGAAGAAATTGGGAATGGAGGGAATTAAGTAGATGGCCACTTATCAACTCTATTACCTCTGGCAGTGTTGGAATACAAACCTAGGTTTCTGACTCTAAGAAATGAATTTGAAAAATTATTGTAAAGGTGAGCTGGTGAGACACCAGCCGTTATCACACAGGTACCCCTGTCTACAGATAAGACATCATTGGAGCTTACCTAAGTAAAGCAAAGCAAGCAATTAGAAAATAAAAGCGCTCTCATTTTACTGATTAATTATTCACTATTTTCTTAATAATGGCTTTATTTTCTATCATTTTATTATTATTACTTCACTTTGATTAGAGAAAGCCACTTCTGGTGGTTTAAGTTAAAAATCCCAGATAACACATTTGTTTGGCATAAATTTTTAAGGCAAATATGAACTCTAGAATAAAACATTATCAAAGTTATTAAAAGTTTAGCTGTTCAAAGTTAGACTCAAAATGAAAGAATCATACTTGAGACTGGGTGAGATCTGTTTCCCACCACTACGCAAACTCTGACCCAGAGCCTCTTTTGTTTGTGCCCCAGGACATTATAGCTACCTCTCCAAGGGCAGGCTTTGTCCTCTTCTTTGCATTCCCCTGACGTATTTGTAATGAGAAAGAGTGACTAAGTGATGGAATGAGTTCCTTACCTCTTCTGAACCCAGGGATCCTGGAAGTGCTGACATAGTTAAGACTTCCCTGGAGGCTTGTCTGTTCATCCAGCATGACCACTCTGGATTCCTATAAAGGCTCTTGTCTCTCTGAATCCTCCCTATATAGAGAGGCCATGGGTTAGATAAACCTGTGAGTGTTCAGTAATAAAAAGACGCCTGATCTCAACTCTGTGGCCCTGTCAATACCCATGCCTATGCCCCCTGGAAAAACTACATCAGTGTAGCTTCTAGGCATATAATCTCAATGATCAGTGGCTTTTGGCTCAAAAATGCAAAGTGAGGGAATATTCAGAGGAAATTAGAGAGCTGCCTAAGTGGCTGTATCCTACCTGGCCTCTGTTTCTCATTGTGGCTTTGCTAAAGGGTCTGAACCGTGGCGTGGACGTACATTTTTTTCTCTGTAATGCTACATGTGTAGAGTATTGATGCTTACCCAAGCAAAGCAAAACAAGCAATTAGGAAATACAATCTCTCTGTCATGTCACTGATTAATTATTCATAATTTTATTAATAATAAGGACTTTATTTTTCTATCATTTTTATTATTATTATTATTGTTTCACCACTGATTAGTGAAAATTATTGGTCCTGGACTATCACTAGTCCCTGTTCTGGCATTTGGGAACAACTGGTGCGTGTAAGCCCTGAAACTCTCCTTCAGCACTGGCATCCTGTGAACCTGAGAGAGATGAAAAGAGAACCAGGGACTAGAATAAAGCCTACTGCAGTTGTCTTGGCATGAGACTGTGTGGCTTGGCTTTGGATGGGGGTCACAGTCAAGCCCACGGACCTGAGAGAGAGAGTGAATCACTGTGTAAGTATTTATTGAGCACCTCCCATGTCCTGGGAAGCAGCAGCTGGAGAGTGGTGAAGGAGTACTGAGTTTGGAGTTCAAGTGGCCAGGGCTTTCCCCCAGGCTTTCTACCTATTATCTGCATCATCTGGGCAATTCAGTTCATTTATGGGCCTTAGTTTTCTGTCTAAAAAATTGTGTTGATGTAGTGTTATGTATCAGAAGGTATTTGGTAAATTGTAGAATGTGGGTGGTAGTGATAGATTTTCAGATGATAGTGATAGAAAAGTTGATTTTGGAAAGAAAATTAGTAAGGTCTATTTTCATATACTTACCTTTAGAGGCAGGTAAGAAATCTAAGAGTGAAGGGAAAAGGAATTCACATTGTTTGAAGGGTAGGCAATTTTTAAAATGGTGCTTTTTAATCGTCCGGACGACTTGGGAAGAGGGTATTATTCCTGTTTTAGTGGGTGGGAACAGTCTGAGAGACACGTACCTCATGCAGCTACTGAGTGGCTAAAGCTGGGGCCCAGGTCAGATCTAACTCCAGCCTGTGCTGTTTCTACAGTAGCTCAGAAATCAAAGCTTAGGAGAGCAGAGGAGGTGGAGACAGTGAATCCATCCCGAGGACCCCCTGAGCAAATGCTTCCAGGGCAGTTCCACTTGCATTATTATTAATACCTTACAGGGGTGTCCTTCACGAAGTTCTCAGAATGATGGCTGTAAAAATGGGTGTGTGTTTTGGAAATAAAAATATTGTGGTGCTAACAAGTTCCTGCCAGAGTTGTTCAAGGACATTCATTCATTCAGCGAATATTTATTGAAAATTTGTTTTGTTCCAGATACTTTGTTAAATATTGGAATATAGTAGTAAAGAAAACAGTCGTTATTCCCAGATGCTCGTATTCTAGAAAGGAGATAAGAGATAAAGTCACAGTACAGTATTAGTCCAATGGGAACTCAGGTTACTCTAGAAATACAGCCCAGTTAGGATCGAGGGGCATGGGGAGGTAATATGTAGGTTGTGGGCCAGTGGATGAATTGGAATTGGGTAATAAGCAGTTGAGGTGAGACAGTGTGAAAGGTAGTCTGGTGGCAGTCTGCGGAAATGAGATCTCTGTGGGGCTGCAAATACAGTATGGTGAGAGCTTAGACTGCAAGAAGCTCTGTGAGTCCGTCAAAAGTTCCTTTAAGTCTCTCTCATATATTCCGTGCTATTAATTACAGGATTTTTTGCGGGGCTGAAGGGGGACCTCATGGGATGGAGCCAGTTCGCCTTAGCCACAATCAGAGAAAGGCCAGACACTTTTCCCGACTCTTCTATCTCAAGGACCTGGACCTGAGAACTGCGTAGAAGTTGAGCTTTGAGCACTCACGTCCTCCCTGGGCAGACAGAGCAGCTCTCCTCGTTTCAGTTGTCTCAAAACTAGACAGTGTGCGTGAGAATAAAGCAGTGAATTAACCCCACTTGTCCAAGAGGGTGGGACTGAATACTAGACAGGGCCCTTTCCACCTCTCTTGGGTGGTGAGGGGTGGTGTGTGACTCAGAGGCAGTGACATCAGCCATGACTTCATTCATCTAGAGGAAAGACAGTGTGCAGACCACGAACACGGCTGGTTTCTGCCCTCCCTTCTCGATGCTTTGTCTTGCTGCGGACATTGTCATGGTCCTGCTGTTGTTTCCCACACATTTTATTCACATCTCATGTTTAAGCTGTTCTTTTTCTTCACCCCATTCTCTTTGTTCATCTTTTGCTTTTGTCTTTATTTTCCTCCTCTTTCTCCTATTTAATTTTTCTTGTTTCATTTTCTTTCCTATGCTTCTTCTTTTGTCTCCGTTTTCCATTCTTTCCATTTGCTCTGCCCTTTCTCCTCCATCTGTATCAGAAATGTATACAGGGATACATCCTCCTGCCTCTTATTTCTTCTCTCCTCTGGGCTTCCCACTAGGTTATTGCTGTCCTAACATTCCTAAAACTGTTCACAAAACACTCTCCACACAAGGACTGATGGTGGCTCCCATTCTTCTGTCCCAAGTATCTAATATAAACGAGATTTACCTCTTACTACTTCTCAACACAGGTCTCTCAGACTGACCTTCTCATGGTTCCTTCTCCATGGCCATGGATGCTGCTGATGCTTCTCCCTGCACTTTTACTCAGGCCGTTGCCTCAATGTGGACTGACCTCCATCCCATCTTCCTCAGTCTTTGCCTTCCCTCTACATGCAGATCTGACACTGCCTCCTAAGTAACCCCCTTACTTACCTCCTTCCCACAGCACTGTCTCCTTCGTGATCATATAGAATCCATAGTTTATAAATTAATATATTTTAGAACTTGAATTATTCTGTGCTATTTATACATTCTTCCTGCATGTTTCATATGCATAGATTCTTTGTTCCACCTAGCTGGTAACTAACCTGAGGATTGGAAGTATATTCCTGCCTTTCATCTTCTTTGAGCATACCTAGCACATAGTTGGCCACAACCAGGACTGACAGACCATTTTTTGCACAATCAAGAAATATTTTACTTGAAAAATAGTTATTTGATGCTAATTCTAGGGAAATAGATGAACAAATTATAGTTCTTTCCTAAAAAAGAGCTAAGAGTCTAGTAGAAGAGACAGGCCCACACATAATTTGAAAAGAACAAGGATTGCAGAGGAAACTAAGGTTTACTAGGAGTATACTAGGATGGGCACATGAACACGTATAATCTCACTGAATTGAATTCGGCTAACAATCTTTGAGTTAAACGTTGCTGCAAATGAACGAAGTGAGACTCATAGACATTAGGTGACCGCTAGTCAGAAATAACACCACCAATAAGTAGGAGAACCAACATTTGGACTAAGGTGTGTCAGACTCTAAAGCACCTACTCTTTCCTGAAGAGGGAAAGATGTAGTGAAAGTGACATTCTAAGTAATAATAAAAACAATCATAAGTAAAAAGTGCTGACTATGTCCTAGGTGCTGTAAATAGATTACATATATTTGTTCATTTGATCCCCCATCAACCCTATGGCATAGGCGCTATTATTGTCCTCAGTAATTTTTATAGAATGAGGAAATTGAGATAAAGAGTAGTTGAGTAGCTTGCTCAAGGCCACATAGCTACAAAGTACTAGAGCCAGGATATTCACTCTTACATTCTGGCTCTGGACCAGTCTGTTTGGAGAATCAGGGACTGCAGAGATGCTGACAGGTGAAGGTGTTGAGAGATGAGGCTAAAGAGGAAGCTGGGAACCATCACAAAGAACCAGTGCCCTCTTCCAGGACCTGTGGCAAAACATGCAAGAAATGTTCCTAGAAATATTTTCTGTGAGGTTGGACTGTTAGGGATCCATCATAAGGAAGAGTTTAAATTGTGATCTTATTCTACTACTTGAGTTGTGAAGGAACTTTTGAGTTGTGGCCTTTGTCCGTGCCCGGCAGGAAATCACAGTGGAACTCGGCAACAGTGGTGTAAATGAACAAGTAAGGATGCACATACCCAAATAGGCTCCAAAGAAATGCCAGTTGGAACAGTAAAGTACACGTGTCCTTTACGGGTTGGAGATGATTAAGTTTGGGTTGAAGGACATTTGGGAAGAAAGAAGAAGGGGCATCTGTGTGAGCCAGCTTGGAACGGATGCCAGGTTATCCTCAGGTGTCCCAGAGCGCTCAACATTTGATGGAGCACTCTCCCCACTGCAGCCCCCTCTCTATTGGTACTTGGCAGCCATTCAGTGTTGCTGCACTGACCTGGGAGTCCAAGCCAGGAAGTGAATGAATCCATTTTCCAATTAAAATGAAACTTCTCCAAAGGACCTGCTCACCCTGAGAGGAGAAATTTATCTTCCTGGCAGTCTGACTTGCCTAGACTATATCTCTGCTCTGAAACAGACTGAGAAAAGCCATTAGCTTGAATGAAAGAAGAGAAACTGGGACAGTTTTTATTCACAACCTCATTCATTTATCCATTCATTCCTTACTTTTATTTCTGCAGACTTTCATTTGGCTTATACATGTCTGCTCATTCATTCATTTATTCATTCATTAGCTAACATGACTCATCATCTATAGATCAGACACAATGCTATGTCCTAGGAGTAGAGATATTTAATAAAAAACATCGCTCTTGCCTTTGAGGAGCTTTCAGTGTAGTGAGAGAGACAGACAAATGAACAGATGATGGGAAATGCAGTGATAGGGATATTCACAGGGTACTATAAGGGCCTAGCATAAGAGCATCTAACTCAGCATAGGGAGGTCATGGGTGATTTCATTGAGTAGGGACACCAGAGTTGAGTCCTAAATGTGTACGCACACAGCCATATACACGCTATTGCTTCTGTTTCTCTGAAGAACCCTAATACAGGGTGATGAAGTGGGCACCTCTTCGTGAATTAATTGGGAGTTGAAATTAGAATGGTGATTGAATGTAAGGAACAAGAGAAGAGGCAGAAGATGACTCCTTTGGTAACTGGATCAACTGGCATTGGAAATCAAGGAGGAGGAACACACTTGGGGGAAGATAGCAGATTCTGTCTTGGATGTGTTGAGTTGGAGGTGCAGTGGGACATCCAGGAGACATGTCTCAAAGGAGAGTTTGAATTGGAGTTTGAGATTTGGCATGTTATTCAGCGTGTAGTTGGTTAGAGTCACAGTACTGACTGATATTTCTTGGAGAGCATGGAAACAGTGAGAAGAACATTTGGATGAGGTAAGATCCCTGGGGAGCATCAACATTTAAAGAGCAGCTAAAGAAAAGGAGCCCATGTAGGAGACAGAAAAGCACTGATGAGAAGGGCATGAGAAGGTCCAGGAGAGTGAGATGTTGAGGAAGACTTCCTCATCCCTCTGCTGGTCCCAGTCTTTGACTTTCTTTCATGTCTGCTCCAAGACCTGTTCACCCTTTCCAAAGCTTTCTCTTCCTATTAGGGCTGTCTCCCTCTCTCCCATAGATAGTACCACCCACAAGGCATTGTTTGATCCAGATCACTGTGGCATCTCTCTCATCTCCTCCAATAAGAAATGCACTTCTGCATTATATTATGTTTTAGAGAGGCAGATGACTGAACTCAAACGTTGGGCTGGGCATTAGCAATGCAAATTTTGGTCTGACTTTCCATTTACCTGTTGTGTGGGACCTGGAGATAATCTTGGTCCCTTCCTGGGCTTTAGGTTCATAATCTGCAAGCATAGTTTTCTGACTCCTTGCCTTCCCTGCCTTGAAGAATTACACAGGTCAGATGAGATCATGCATGTCCAAGTGCTTTGAAAACTGTGAAGCTCTGTAGCAGAAGAGTGAATCTTGTTGACTTATCAGGCACTTTATATTATTTCATTTAATTCTCACAGCATCCTTGGGGGAAGATGCTGGGAATGTAGCTTTGAGGAAACTTGGGCTTAAATAAATTAATTTGCCTAAAGCTACACAGCTGTTAAATGGTGAGAATGGTAACCAAAATCAGGTCTGCCAGACTCCAAAGTTCTTAGACCCCCATCTACTACAGCCTTGTTTTCCTAATATGTACAGTGGTGTCACACTCCTGGGTAGAGTCAGCTTTGCTAAATATGATCAGTTTTCATTAAAATGATAACATATTTTATGGTTGGGAAGTCAACTCTAGTGTGGATTGTAAGTTTTTCTTTTCGTACAAGAAGAGCAAAGCCCTCCAGGGGAGGAAAGAGGGGAAAGGGATGCATGTAAATCCAGTTTTGAAAATTAAATAAATTATACAATGGAATTATTTCATTTTACAAATAAATTCTATGATGTTACCGTTAAACAAATCCTCATCTAATGGGGGTAATGTGTCTTGTCTATTCAGATTTTTGTTTCTTGGATCTTTCTTGGCAGTGACATAAATATTTATTCCACTTGACCTTTGGGCCTCTGCTTGCATCTCTCCCTGGAAGCCTTTTCTAGCCTCCCCAGGTCCCAAACCCTTTCCCTCCTCTGAGCCCTGTCTGTGATTACTCATTAGAAGCAGATATATGGCCACACACAAAATATTACAATAACGTTATGAGGCTGACTCATCAAACCTTGGTATCAGGCTAATTACGTTATTATCATATATCATCTTATTAATTATCTCTTCCTTTGTGTATATCTTTCTCTCGAATGGACCTGGCTTTAGGTTTTCTTATATCTCCGGAAACTCTGCATTTTTTTTCATAAGTTAGACCTGGCTCTTGCCCTTCAGAAGTTTGTCATTTCGAGGTAGATTTAGGTATATGAATGAATAATTAGGATACAGCATGGGATGGACAGATTCACAGAAAACATCTGAGCTGAATTTGAATCAAAGGCAGAGGTTTGCTAAGGGGAGAAGATGGGAAAGTCAATTCAAATAGAGATACCAGCTGAAACAGAGTAATGTATTTGGGAAAGCAAAAGAGGTGAGAACCGAATGGAAGGTGTTAGGAGATGAGCCCAGAAAGTCATCATCATAATGATCACAGCCAACTTGGAGCCAGGTTAAGTGTCCTGAGAGCCAGACTACAGAGTTAAAATGGGATTCTAGGCCATGAGGAGATATTGAACCATCTTTAATAAAGGAATGGAATGGGAAGCTTTATGTTTTTAGAAAGATGCCTCTAGTAGTGCAGACCTCTCAGCTTATCTGCCTATCTAACTTGAAATATTTCTGGTGTTCTGTCTCTGTGCATGGGAGTTTGAAACACACAATTGTTTTATTCATTCTGAAAAGTTTCTGGCTGGGGTTTATGACCTACTCCATGCTTCCAGCATATTTCTTTTAAGAATGACATTGAAGATTACGTCTCTTCCTGAAACATATTTTCTCTCTGGGCTATCGGCCTGGGCCCTAATTTGGAGTCTTGAACATATAGTGAGGATAAGGTCTTGCTCTTTCTTGGGTAGTTGTGCTGGAAAACAACAGCGTGAGTACTTGGAATGTGCAGGCAGTACTATTTATTGAGTGGGAAATTAGGGAGCTGTTCCCTCCCTTTTATTTACTGCTCACAGCAGATAACCCAGATAGAATCCCTTTGCAATTAAATAGTAGATGACTTGGATAATCCTTTGTAACTGGTCATGCCTATCTTCTCATGTTGCCCCTTGACCCTGGTGTCATTGCAGTAGCTGCCTCATTTCGCTCATGAGTTCCTTCAGTGTCTAGAAGCAGCAGAAACCTCACAGCTTCCCTGGAGTGGGAGGGAAAGGGTGAAAGCTACTTCTCTCTGTCCTGAGGCTGGCAGGGTGGCTACAGCCTTGAATCTTGGACATACTGCCCTACCTCCGCCCTCTGCTTAGACCCACAGCTATGTGAGCTTTCAGTAGTAGCCTCCTCCCAAGAAATGCTGTGGTTTGATGAAGTAATAGATGATTTTTTCTTTTTTTTTTTTTTTACAAAAGCTGTTCTCTTTGGTTGCTTTAAGCTGAGGGATTGCTTAACTCAAAGGATTGTTGTTGGAATGCAGAAGGCTTTTGTGCCAAGTCATATAACCCAAATCACTTTTCTTTTTTTCTTGAAAACTAGTTTTGTTAGTTGCTTGGTAACTGGAGGATAGAAAGACTTAACTCATTCAGCACAGAGAGCTCCCGGTTTGAACTCTATTAGGCCATCACCTAATGAGACATATCTGAAGTTAGTGTGTGTCGAGGGCCTGTTCCTTGCACTCTCTAATCTATGCAACATTATGCGTGGGAGGTGATAAGTACATAGAAGTTACGTGAGCTGTCCAGGATTGAAATTGTACAGAAATGTGCTTAGAATGGCTTTTGTCTGTCTTCTGTAAAGAGTGGCAGTAGCTTCCATTATGACATTTCCAAAAGGCCCAAAATTACATCTCTTATTGGAGTGGGAGGTTCAGGGTGGTAACTGTGGCATAGTAGAAGGAACGAACATTTACTTTAGAGCTGGAAACCCTGTGACTTTGGGCTAAGCCCTTGTGGTCTGACCCCCAGTTCCTTAATGTGTGAGTATTGTGTATTACCTACATGCTTCTGCACCACTCTGAAGATTAAATGAGAACACTGTTGTAAACTGTGGAGGATTTAGAGGATGATCACTGTATCCTAATGCAGGTCCAGTGGTTACAAGTAGAGAATTAATTGAGTAAGATTGAGGCCTTTGGCTGGGATTGTATGGGCCAGAGAGGAGGGACAGAGAGATTTTTCTGCAGAACTGGACTAAAAATCCATCTGTAGGGGTAATGTGCTCTTGGCCAATATGGCATTTGATGACAAATCACTTGTGAATCAGGTAGCCTAATATAAAAAACTGCATGGCGCTGGGCACGGTGGCTCATGCCTGTAATCCCAGCACTTTGGGAGGCTGAGGTGGGCAGATCACAATGTCAGGAGTTCGAGACCAGCCTGGCCAACATAGTGAAACCTTGTCTCTACTAAAAATACAAAAAAAGAAAAAAAAATATACAGCAGGGCATGATGGCATGCACCTGTGGTCCCAGCTACTTGGGAGGTTGAGGCAGGAGAATCTCTTGAACCCCGGGGGGCAGAGGTTGCAGTGAGCCGAGATCACACTACTACACTCCAGCCTGGTGATGGAGTGAGACTCCGTCTCAAAAACAACAACAAAAACTGCATGGAATCCTCACAGATGCCTGCTGGCATCTCAAGGTAAGGGATCAGGCTTCTGGAGACATTTCCTCTCATCCAAATCCTTACTCCTCTTTGCTGGCCTATCTCCAGACTTCCCTTTTGTAGAGAAAGCAGGGAATACTGCTGTCTTCCCTTCTGAGACCATGTACATCCTTAAGAGTACCTCAGACTTCCCACAACGTGTTATTTCTAATTCCTCATCCCATAAATATTTGTTGAATTACTAGACAAACTGCTCAGCTTCATCTTCCAATTCCTTTTATGTGATGAGTGCTTCAGAGCTTATAGAAGGCTTCCACATGTGTTATCTCCTTAGAGTAGAGGTTGGGCTGGGATCTCTGGCTTTGATTGGTGATGGTTAGTGTGGTCTCAAAAAGAAAGAATGCCTGGACTCCTTGTTCCTCCTATTCCCAGTGTCTCTTTTTGGCAAAAGGCTTGAGTTCTTTGTGTCATTCTACTTGGGTTCCGTTGTCCCACAGTGGCTGTCTGTGTGGCTACAGGGTAAAAGCTGCCGTTATGTAATGTCTTTAGTGACCGCACACAAGATCTAAAAGAAGTAGCTTTTTTTTTTTTTGCCTGAATTTAAGAAGATGGTTGTGCTTTGGCTTGAAGCACTGGTTGTTGTTGCCGTGGTTTGGCGGTTCATATCTGGTCACTGGCCTTTGATTTTTGGAACCTTTAGAAAGAGGCTGCCTTTTCTCCTCTCCCTGGCCACTGATTGCTGAAACCACAAGACATATGGAAATAGATTTCAGGGACTAGCCAAAAGGCATCCTGGTAGTTTGACTCACATGGTTTCAAAGGCTACCATTTTCTGATTGTGGCTTGTTACACCCTATACAGAGATGCTACTAGTTCTTAGCTGTGTTAGGAATATTCAGTATCTTTAAGTTTTGCTTTATTTAACATTAACATCTTAGAATGGGCATTCAAAGAGAAGTTTAGGACAGGTCCCTTTCTAGATACAAGCTTTCACCTAGATGTTTTAGATGTTTGGGAAGTTAAAACAACAATAACAGAATCAGCTTGATACTTTGCCTTTTACATCTGAACTCTTTTGATATTGTTTTGATAGGGCAGCACTTGGGATAGAACCGTTTATCTGCTGTAAATAGATACATGTTGGTGTTTATATAGTAGTGTTAGGGAAGCACTATGAAGGAGGAACTCACAGAATTCTGATAAAAGCCAGTTGTACATAAAATAGATATAATAATGCCCAGGACTTTTGTGTTGCTCTAAGGTGATAACACATGTGGAAGCCCTTTATAAACTGAAGCACTGCTCACACAAGAGGAATTGGAAGGTGAAGCTGAGCAGTTTGTCTAGTAATTCAACAAATGTTTATTGAGTGCCTACTGTGTGTTACCCTGTGGCAGGTACTGAAATACGCCTCTTTTGGAACTTTTGCATTGTTGCCCTTAGGTTCCCAGAGATACTCCTATGCTTATAATTCCTTTTACTTGTAACTTTTTGGAGAGGGAGTAATAGAAATCAGGACATGGAAAGTTGTCTGGATGGTAGGAAACCTTTCTTGCTAGTGCCTCTGTCTTCTTTACTATTCTGTTTTTGAAATTCTACCTCTTCAGGTATTTGGCAGAAAATGGCCACTTCATGCTTTTCAACTTTATCTCATCTCCAGTTCCGTTCATAGGCGGAGTGAAACGGTTCCATTTGGGTCCTGATTCTAAGTTCATAGGAGAGGAAATCTGGTTGGCACAACTAGGTCACATGTCTAAACCTGGTCTAACTAAGTGCTTGTAGTAAGAGGATGAGAGTTATGTAGTTTCTACTTGGCAGCTGAGGGTCCTGTCAATTGGGGTGGAGGAGAGGAGACAATCATCCAATATCATGGTGAACATGACTGACAAGATCCTTGACCTCACAGAGCTTATAGTCAGTCTGTCAGGAAAGAAAGACATTTGTATTAGTCCAATCTTACGCTGCTAATAAAAACATACCCGAGACTGGGTAATTTAGAAAGGAAAGACATTTAATTGACTCACAGTTCAGCATGGATGGGGAGGCCTCAGGAAACTTACAATTATGGCAGAAGGAGAAGCAAACACATCCTTCTTCATTGGGTGGCAGGAGAGAGAAGTGCAGAATGAAGGCAGGGGAAGCCCCTTATAAAAAACATCAGATCTTGTGAAAACTCAGTCGCTATCATGAGAACAGCATGGAGGTAACCACCCCCATGATTCAATTACCTCTCACAGGGTCCCTCCTATGACACATGGGGATTATGGCAACTACAATTCAAGATGAGATTTGAGTGAGGACACAGCCAAACCATATGAACATTACACAAATGATTGTGGGGGTGGTATGGGTTGTATGACAGCTAGACCTAAACTTGAGCAGGAGATCCTGGAAACCCCTGCAAGGAATGGCGGTGGGTAGGGTTAACCAAATGAGGAAGGGGGATGATGTGGATCCTGGGAGGGCAGAGGGTGGTAGGTGAGGAATGAATGTTTTAGGCAGAAGTGGCAAAGGAAAGAAAATGCCCAGCAGTAAGAAAAAATCTGGCCATTTTGCAATACAGAGAACCAAATCTTTAAAATGTACAATGGCTTATGTGGCCATTCTCTTTGACTTAGAGTGGAAGTTCTTTGAGGGCAGGGACCATCTTTTTTCTGTTGCCTTTGGAACCAGTTGGCATGTGGAGAATTTTATATGGCAGGGCACATTTAGTTTCGTTAGGCAGTTTCTGAGTACAGCTTCTTTCTAGCTTATATCTGCTCTGAAATCTTATATGTCCATCACCATTCACCAGAAAGATGGATTGCATACCTTACAGAGTGTGCTTTTGATATGGGTGGCTGTATCCCCACCCAAATTTCATCTTGAATTGTAGCTTCCATAATTCCCTCGTGTTGTGGGAGGGACCTGGTGGGAGATAATTGAATCATGTGGGTGGTTTCCCCCATACTGTTCTCGTGGTAGTGAATACGTCTCACGAGATCTGATGGTTTTATCAGGAGTTTTCCCTTTTGCTGGGCTCTCATTTCTCTCTCTGGTCTGCTGCCATGATTGTGAGACCTCCCCAGCCATATGGAACTGTGAGTCCATTAAACCTCCTTTTCTTTATAAATTACCCAGTCTCAGTATGTCTTTATCAGCTGTGTGAAAATGGACTAATACAGCTTTCTATCCCTCCAGATTGGCAAAGAGGGTTTTAAGGGAAATTGTGGTTATTTCTGGAAGGATCAAGAATTGTCAGTTTTTCTTTCCTGTGTAAGTACTGCTTTTATATTATTCCTACCCCCACCAAGCTCCTGAACAGATGTTTCAATGGGCATTGTTGGCTATGCTTTTGTTTTGAAAAATTTGAAATATTATTGAAAGAGGAGATGGTAGAAAAACCCCATAATTGATTCTAATATATATTTAATTTGGCAGAACTTGAGAGAGACTTGCTGGGATAAGGCGGGACATTTCTTTGATCTCCCAGACTTCTTATCATGGAAGGCAACAGGTGTCACAGCACGGTATGTTAATTACAAGTTAGATTGTGTTTGCATTCTTCCATTCTCGGATGTCTGTGTGTATATTGCTTTCTTAACTCTCTTTGACTGGATATACTGTTGGTACATCTGCATGTGATTTTGCATACTTGAAACATCTTGAATCTATCTTCCACCTCCACTGCACATGCCCAAACACTGTTGTTCCTATTAGTCCTGGAATGTGAGTATCCAAGGTGAAGACCATTCATTAAAATTGTTCACGTTTGAAAGAGATGCAAAAAATCCAGAGTGAAATGTGGGTTTTTCCAAAGGCACTTTTTACATGATGAATAAAAGGAAAAAATAAACACACACGCACGCACGCACGCACGCGTGCGCGCACACACACACACACAGAGTCATGCGTTTCTTAAGGACAGGGATACATTCCGGGAAATGTGTTGTTAGGCGATTTCATTATTGTTGCAAACATCATAGAGTATGCTTTCGCAAATCTAGATGGTGTATTCTACTGCACACCTAGGCTGTATGGTATAGCCTATTGCTGCTTGGCTACAAACCTGTGGAGCATGTTACTGTACTGAATACTGTAGGCCATTGTGCACAATGGTACTTATTTGTGTATCTAAACATAGAAAAGATACAATAAAAACACAATGTAAAAGATAAAAAATAGCCTACTTACATAGGGCACTTATAATGAATGAAACTTACAGGACTAGAAGTTGCTCTGGGTGAGTCAGTGAGTGAGTGGTGACTGAATGCAGAGGCCTAGGATATTACTGTACACTTCTATAGACTTTATAAACACTGTACATGTAGGTTACACTAAATTTATTTTAAAAATTTGTTTAACAATTGTCCTTTGCTTACTGTAGCATTTTTTACTTTATAAACTTTTAAACTTTCTTACTCTTGTAATAACACTTATCTAAAACAGAAACACATTATACAGCTGTACAAAAATATTTTCTTTATATTCTTATTCAATAAGCTTTTTTCTATTAACTTTCTTTTTCACTTTTTAAACTTTTTTGTTAAAAACTGAGATACAAACATACACATTATCCAAGGCCTACACAGGGTCAGGATCATCAAGATGTCACTAGGTGATAGGAATTTTTCAGCTCCATTAATATCTTTTGGGACCACTGTCATATATGCAGTCTGTTATTGACTGCAATGTCATTGTGTGATGTATAACTCGTCTGTGTGTGTGTGTGTGTGTGTGTGTGTGTGTGTGTGTATTTTGGCCTCTAATGTTAACTAGGAGATTCAAGGAAGCTAATTTAACTGGATGGATATGTTATATACTTGTTTGCTTTTTATGTAAATGTACCTCAGTTATCCCATATTGTAGAAGTATATATGTTGAAGTCAACAACTATTTTTTGGTAAATTATGAATGTTAAAAATAGAGCATATGCTACACAACAGAGACTTGTATAAAATATTCATTGAGTGTGAAATTGTGGCTACTGTAATTAACAGGGTGAGTGTATGTGTGGGGATATATAGACAGGTTGGATATGAAATCTGTAAGTATGACAAGCCTCTTGTCATGATGACCTCAGATTTAAGGAGATGTATAAGGTCAGGGCAGGTCTTCTCATCTGAAAAAGATTTAGAATCTGGGTTGAACAAACCGGTAAGGAAGGGAATCATTTCCCAGAGGATAGATAAACCTCTCATGATAGGGGAGGCAGGTATTGTATCTTAAAATCAGTTTATTTAGAGAGGGGCCAAATCCTACCCTCTTTCCTTCTTCTTTAAACTCAAGGGAAGCCGGAAATAGCAGTACCATTTCTCCTATCTCATTTTTTTTTGTAGTGAGTTGATAGGGTGTGATAATTCAGCAGCAGGGGCTTCTAGCAGGGAGATAGCAGAGAACATTTCACAAGCATGTCATTCTTAATGTCAGCAACCCCGAACCTCCTTGTGATTAAACAATCATTAGCCAAAGGTCCCGGGGCAGAGATGCATGTGCTTGTGAAAATGGCCTCTGCAAACCTCAGGTACATGCCATCTCTGGCAGGATATCCCTGGAGGAGTGGTGTGAGCTTTACCCTGGAAGGTATAATTAGTCACCATTATAGTTATCACCAGTGGGGAGGGCAGCGTGTAGGTGAAGATATCATCTTGGGCATTCCTCTTTTGGTGTGATGTTAATTGTTCAAAGTTATTTCTGAGAGAATCTTTCTCTAGGTTTTTTCCATCATTGTACATCCATGAAAGAAATGTTTTGATCATTTTGGCCAAATGGTCTTGTTTGTAAGTCAAGCAGTGCTAGTTGTCATGTTTATAGGCGATACCCCAATGGCCTGCAAACCCAGAGGGCTCAAAGCTGGAACTAGAGATGGAGGAGAACTTGACTTTCCTTCTCTTTTTCTTTGATGTTGTACTCAGCAGCACTTTGACTGCCTCCCTGATTCTTTCTGATGGCTCTAGGTATTCTGTGTCCCATTTCCTGGTTTCCAGTGCCATATTCAGGGACCAAGGAGAGGGCTTTTTGAAGCTAGCCGTGGCTCAGATAGAGTTAAGTGCGTTGGCATGCATACACACAGTGGACTCACAATATGACTTACCAGCTTTGATTTTACCACACTAGTTGTGTGACCTTGGGCAAGTCTCTTCCCTTCTTTGAGTGTCACTCTTTTTGTCTATAGCATGGGGATTGTTATATCTATCTTGCAAACTTCTTGTGAGAATTCTGTTAAAGCAATTTTTCCAAATTAGTTGGATTATAGGAATTACCTGAATGATTTTTTCAAAATGCACATCCCCAGATCTTCTAGTTTTCAACCTAATGAATCAGAATCTCCATGGGAGATGTGAGAATTTGTATGTTAACAAGTGCCCAGGTAGTATATGATCAGGTAACTTTGGACAACACTGCCTAACAGAATATGCGTGAAAGTAGGATGTGACTCTGAGTGAGAGCTTGGAAGTGTTTTAAGGGCCTAATGAATTTTTTGAATTTAAAAGTTGTAAACAAAAAATACAATTCTAAGGCCCCCTGCCATCTGAATGGACCCCTTCTCTTGGCCAAAGGCATTCCAAAGTTAACCCGAAAAACCAGTTCAGGCCATGATGGGAAGGGTGGGGGTCAGACATTCCTCCTTATACAGTTGTCCCTTTTGGAATTCAGGAAAAGCCAACCAACACTAACATCAAGACAGACCTTAAGTCTCATAAGAAATGTTTACAATCTATTCTTTCTGAAGCCTGCTAAGTGGAGGCTTCATCTGCATAATAAAACCTTGGTCTCCACAACTCCTTATCCTAACCCAGACATTCTTTTCTATTGATAATAACTCTTTCAACCAATTGCCAATCAGAAAATTTTTAAATCTACTTATGACCTAGAAGCCCCTGCTTTGAGTTGCCCATCCATCCAGATCAAATCAGTATTAACCTTACATGTATTGATTGATGTATAGAAGCAAGGTGTGCCCCGACCACCTTGAGCAATTGTCATCAGAACCTCTTGAGGCTGTGTCATGGGTGCATCCTTAACCTTGGGAAAATAAACTTTCTAGATTGATTGAGATCTGTCTCAGATACTTTTGGGTTCACAAAGTGGAGGGCGTCTTGTTAACTTATCAGAACTTGCTTGGGGGCTTCTGGCCTTGCCTTTGATAATCTCAAACCTTGAGGAAGCAGAAAGTTTAATGCTCAGAAATTATTTATTGGCTGTCTAGTCATCCCTGCCATTTTTATTGGCTGTGACACTCATGACTCATTCTATTTTCATTAGTATAAATTAATCATCCTCTTCCCCCACTCACCCCATATTTGTGAGCACCTTCAGAGACCTCTCTTCCCATTTCCCTCTCTTCCAGAGAGCAAAGCCTGTGAACCTTGGGTACCAGGTTCCTCTTGCAAAGGTGGTTGCCCTTTCCCCTGGCCCACTTACAGCTTGCATCTATCTTTCTCTCTCCTGTTTACTCAATATTTCTTCCTTCTGTATTTCTACTTGCATATTACGGTGGAACAAGGAGCCCCTCTGAGCTTTCTTGATTATAGATGGAAATAATGACAACATCTGCTCCATGGGGTTATTGTAGAGAAAGCTTCTAACACAATGCTGAGATTTTTTTTTTTTTTTTTTTTTTGAGACGGATCTCGCTCTGTCGCCGGGCTGGAGTGCATGGGCCGGATCTTCATCTCACTGCAAAGCTCCGCTCCCTTTACGCATTCTCATGCCTCAGCTCCGGAGTAGCTGGGACTAAACAGGCGCCCGCCACCTCGCCGGCTAGTTTTAGTATTTTTTAGTAGAGACGGGGTTTCACAGTGTTAGCCAAGAGATGGTCCCTCGATCTCCGACCTTGTGATCCGCCGTCTCGGCCCCAAAGTGCCTGGATTTACAGGCTTGAGCCACCACGCCCCGGCCTGAGAAAACTTTTTAAAGGTGTTAGCGATTTCATTTAGTTCCCTCTCTCTATCAGTTTTGGCAATGAGTCTTTACATTAAGCATAGAGGAAAGAGGGAAGTCCTTGTGGTCAGACTGACCTGGTTTCAGTGTCTTCATCATGTGCTGTCTACAAGAACCTGGAGCAAATTATTTACCTCCCTAAGCCTTATTTCCTCATCCATAAGCCCTTTCAGGGCTATTAAAAGAGTTAGAGGTTCTCTGGGTAAAACATGTAGCACATAGTATTTACACAATAATGGGTTCTTTTAATAAAAAATCCACATTGTCTGTTCCCTCTTCTAGAGTAAGGAAGATGAGGGTCTGAATTTGAATATGCCAATTCCAAAAAAAACTTTGGGTAATAAAACACCAACCTGGCATCCTCTGGACCAAGGAGAGGTTGAAATTTGGTGTTTATTTGGCTCTTACATGTGATGATTTTGGGAGGCTTTGGGGAAAATGAGTGCCAAAAAGGCTAGAGAGTCTTTTTAAAAAATATATTTTAGTCGAGTTAAGACTAACAAGTGATTGAATTTCACGTTGTCTAAAAGCTTTCAAACTTGTTTTTGGCAATGACAATATGTAAGAACACCTCTCCTTTCTCTCTTCCTTCTCCATTTTCCTCTCCTCTCTTTCAGGTTTTATTTTTGTTTTTTTCCCCCATTCTCCCCTTTTATTGTTCTCATCCTCCGAAATATGGCAGCTACTTTTGTTTATCTGGGTCACTGAGAAAATCACCAATTGGCCCATGATTACTTTGTAATTCAGCTCCATTCTTTTTCTTATATTAATGAAAATAATTATTGCTATTTTTGTTAATAATAATAATGGTAATTATCGTTTATTGAGTGCCTTTCCTTTATCTGTGCTAGGCATATTTAGCAAATGTTAGCTCTGTTAGTCCTCATGACCATCCTTACAGCAGGTGGTGTCATTACCGCTTTGCAATTCAAGAACTGAAGCAGAATGCTTTAGTTATTAGCCACATTCTTGCTATTAAGTGGGTTACTGTCTACAATTTTGATGACATGAGAAATGGGAAGTCATACATTTGAATAGTATAATTTTTTTGTAGTCTGAAAAATATATGTATAAATTCTCCCTCTAAAGAGATTTGAGGTGGCTAATAATAATATAAGAAAAAGTGGTACAAAATAGAAAAAAATCAGAATGGAGTGAAAATAATGATAGGATAACTGAGCTGAAGCTAAGAACTTTAGAGAACCTTTAGAGAATTCATAATTACTAATAAATTTGTTTCCAAGCTTCCTAGTGGCCAAAGACAGAGCTTGATCAAGATTAACTGAGTAGAACAGATAAAACTTCACTGCTGTTCAAGGGAAGTAGAACTTTTCTAACATTGGGGTCTGAGAGAAATTAATCCTAGATGATCAAGGGTAGACAACATAAATTATTTAAAAGTATGTCCTATTAAATTTAGTTATAATTTTGAATAAAATTTTAATTTTAAAATAGTTTTAGGATTATAGAAAACTTGTGAAGACATTATAGGATTCCCATATACTTGATATCCAGTTTCTCCCATTAATATCTATATTATTATGATACATTTGTCATAATTAATGGACTGATATTGATATATTGTCATTAGTAAAATTCCATACTTTATTCCAATTGTTTTAGTTTTACCTAATGGCCTTTTACCATATTACATTTGGTCACGACTTCTCAGGCTCTTCTGGCTGAGATAGTTTCTGAGTCTTTCTTTCCTTTCGATACCCTTGATAGTTTTGAAGTGTATTGATCTTGTATATTGTAGGATGTCCCTCCATTGAAATGTGTCTGATGTTTTTCTCATGGTGAGACCTGGGTAGTTTGTTTTTGGGAGGAAGACCACAGAGATAAAAGACCTTTCTCATCATATCAAACATACACACTCTTAGCACAACTTATCACTATTGATGTTCGACTTGATCACCTGGCTGAGATATTGTTTGTCAGATTTCTCCACTATAAAGTTACTCTTCCACCCCCACCATATTGAACTTTTTGGAAGGAAGTCACTATGCGCAGCCCACACATAAGGAGTGGGGAGTAGTTGTGCTTCATTTTCTTGAGACTGTAGTATCTACATATGTTACTTTGAATTATTCTTTATGGGAGATTTGTCTTGTCTCAGTTCACTATTTTTATGGCTTTGAACTAAAATAAATTGTTTACAAGGCTTCTTATGTACAAATAAGAGACACTCTGTAAGTTTGGTTTACAGGTTAAATGTTACAATTTCTGAGACATTTCTGTGGCATATGCGAAAACAGGGTTGAATTCCTATAATCTTAGGTTTATTTTTTCTTATATTTCTTTATATTAAACTTACATATTCTACTTATTCATTTTACTTTTCCTCTCCCCTCCATTATAGTGCACAATTCTGTGTGGATTGTTAGTAAATATTCTACCTTTTCCTTTAAAGAGATGAATTTATGGCTTTTAGAAACTGAAGTCCCTTTAAAATAATTATTATGTTGCTGATTTCTGTGGTTCTCTGTGTTTTGGATTTTTAAAGGATATTGTTGTATTGTTATTCATCTTGTGGGTTTTTACTAATCTGTCAGGAGGTGATTATGTTGGGTTGTTGATCGTTTTCTAAATATAATTCATAGTATCTCAAATACAGTACCATTATTTAGACTCTTATGCTACTGATTTTTCTTTTGTTAATAAATTGGAAATATGCTTTGTACAACTTACTTTTTTACTTAATATGTTGTATTTTTCATGTTAATATCTAAAATATTTTTGACATCTGTATAGTATTCTATCCTATATCAATATTAATTTTGTCAAGGGTTTGGGCTTGACGTGGGATCTTATTTTAATTTGTATTTTTGATTATTGAATGCGATTAATTTTTCTTATATTTATCAACCACTTATGTATGTCATTGTCACTTACTAATTATGACAATTAGTATTACGTATTTCAGTGATATTTATGTCAATTGCTAATATTTGTACTGGGAGTTCAGTGTTTTCTTTAATTTTGGTGAGAATTTTTAAAAAATTTTTTTGCAGTATAATTTCCAGAAAAATTTAAACCTGCAGAAAACTTGAGAGAAGGGCATATTGAACACCCTTATACCTTTTACCTACATTAATCAAATATTAACATTTTATTACTTTTGTGCTCTCTAGTGCACACCTTACCTACCTCTGACACAGACATGTGATTATTTTGCTGAATCATTTGTAAATAAATTGGAGATCTCACAGTATTCTCCACCTGATCACCCAATAGTAACAACATTTTCCTTTATAACCACAACATCATTGTCACACTTAAGGCAATTAAAATTAATCCTCTTAGTCCCTTACAGGTATCCCTATTGTTAAGGATTCAGAGGGCCTCTCACTTTTTCTTGCCATTGGGGTTCTGACTGATAGAGACTACATTAAAAAATATTAGCTAAATAAGGAGTGAAAAGTTGTCTTATTATCTCAGAAAATACTCTTTAGCCTCTAGTGTCTGGAACTTCTAATATACTAGACAGATAATACAGCTCAGAAGTGCGGTTAAACCCTGTCTGCATGTCAGGGCTATGTGTACATACATAGGAGTTAGGGCAAGAAAGAAGACCCAATTTGCCAACCCTATCTCAAGTCTAGCAACTTTGCAATATGAATCCAGACTTGCTTGCGTATGATTACCACGTGGCAGTGGGAAGCCATGCTGGTCAACACTTGGGCATAGGAAGTGAAAGTGTGAGCTCATTATTATCACCTTATCTTTAACACAGTGACCCTTAAAATGTGGCTTAACGTATTCCAGTCTCTTAATGATTACATGAATTTCCCCTTCCCTCTTGGAGAAAATTGAGTAAGAGGATGGGGTGCAAAGTCAACTCTGTGTCCTCTGGTGCTTCTCTGAGTGGAGAGAGGAGGTCGGGTGGAAGTCTCATTCTCCCCAGAGAGTGGAGGCAGCAGCAGGAGAAGAAGGGAGAAACTTGCACATTAATACCTGCCTGTGACTACAGTCCACATCCCTTCCTTGGTGCTTGGCCTCTTCATCTCCTGTCTCATTTGTTTATCTAAGAGTTGATTTTTTTAGAAAACAGCTTCAGATATATATAGTATACATATTTACATATAATTCACATACTACACAATTCACTAAAGTATACTATTCAATGATTTTTGGAGATTACATTACTTAGTTTTATTAATTTTAATAATACATACAGCATAAAATTTGCAATTTTAATTATTTTCAGGTATATAATTCAGTGTCGTGAATTACATTCCCCATGGTGTGCAGTCATTACCACTATCTATTTCTAAAACTTACTTATCACCCCAGACAGAAACTACTACCCATTAAATAATAACTCCCCATTTCCCCCTTTACCTATCCACTCTTTTTTTTTGAGACAGGGTCTTGCTATGTCACCCAGACTGGAGTGCAGTGGTATGATCTTGGCTCACTGCAGCCTCCACCTCCAGGGTTCAAGCGATTCTTCCACTGCAGCCTCCTGAGTAGCTGGGACTACAGGTGCACACCACCACGCCTGACTAATTTTTGTATTTTTAGTAGAGATGGGGTTTCACCATATTGGTCAGGTGGGTCTTGAACTCCTGACCTCATGAACCGCCCGTGGCTGAGTGAGCAGATAAAAACTTTACTATTTTTATTCCTCCCTCTCCCCTCTTAACCTCTAATCTACTTTATGTCTGCTATGAATTTGCCTATTCCAGATACCCCATCTAAGTAGATTTATATAGTATTTATGCTTTTGCGTCTGGCATATTTCACTTAACATAATGTTTTCAAGGTGTGTCTATGCTGGAGCATGTGTCAGCCTTTCTTTTTTATGACTGAATAATTACATCCCATTGTGTGCATATTCTACATTTTGCTTGTCCATTCATCTGTTGATGGACCTGTTGGTGGACATTTGCATCGTTTCTACCTTTTGACTATTGTCAATGATGCTGTGGCAAACATTGATATATAAGTATCTTTGGGTCTCTGCTTTTAGTTCTTTTCGTTGTATATCTAAGGAGTGAAATTTCTGGTTCCATAGGGTCATTCTAAGTTTAGCTTGGTGAGGAACCACCAGATGTTTCCACCATGGCTGCATCATTTTACATTCCCACCAGAAATATATGAAAGTTCTAATTCCTCCATATCCTCCCCAGCTCTTGTTTCCCTCTCCTTTAAAAAAATTATACCCATTGTAGTAGATATAAAGTAGTCTCTTATTGTGGTTTAATAATTGATTTTTTTAAATACTATAAATCTGTGGAATGAAAGTAAAATTGATTGAATTTGTATCATTCTAGAAGTAACTTTTTTTGGCAAGGATTCCCCAGGGAATGTCATAAAATTAAAAATTAAAGGTGTCTGAGAGTGAGAGGGAGAAGCACAGTTACCTCTGATATGCTTGATGCTAAAGCTCCTTGATTTGCATGGTTTTATGGTTGTGTTGAAGGATGATTTCTCAGAACAGTGGTATTTAAAGCAGCTCTTCTAAATTCTAGGAAGGATTCAGTCATCCTGTCTCACCAGTTTATTTTTTAGCATATTTGATAGTGCTGAGAAATAACCAGTAAATATTAGATATTCTTTACCGTTATTTTTGAGAAAGAAGCGTGTTTTCACTCTCTACAGAAGAAATATCCTTATCTCTTCACCAATGATAGTAGAAATAATAGAAATTTCAAAATAACAGTTACTTAAACACATAAGGGCTCATTCTTTTCTGTAAATAAATATAGATATATGGAGTCTTAGGCTACTGTGATGTCCCCATAAAGTCATCAAGGACACTAGCTTTTTTGACATTTTTTAGCCCTGAGTTCTATTTTCAGGATCACTTCATGGTCCAAGATGGCGGTTGAAGTTTCCATTATCAAGTCCACAGTCCATGTAGCAGGAAGAATGAAGTGGGAGTGGTGCATACAAAGGTTGTGCCTCACATTGGAGTAAGCCTTCTTTAAACAACCTTCTTAGAAGATCTAAGTCATACTTTGTACTTGTATATTATTGACCAGCAGCTAGATTTATAATCAAACCGAGGTGAAAGGGAATCTGGGCAGTGTAGGCTTTTATCGGGGTGGCTTCCTATCCAAATATTGGGGGTTTCTAACTAAATAAAAATGTAGAATTGATATGGGGTGGGTAAAAAGACAATCAAAGTTGTAATTTCTCAGTAAATTACATTGACCAGTATCACAGACACAAATTTATAGTCCAATGACAGTCACAAGGAGAAGGGGGGAAGGTGGTGATCATGAGGGAGGTGGTATATAATCTGAGCAATGTAACTCACAATTTTCATCATTCATTAATTCATTCATTCATTCATTCGTTCACTCACTTATTCCTTATATATATATTAGTAAAACATCTGTGAGGCATTCTCTCCCTAATCCAGTAATTGATAAGTACACATTTATTTGAATATTCAAAGCCATATAAGAGCCAAATAATCCTTAGTTCAAAGTTTTGCTCTGCCACTTTTAAGATAAATCCGAACTCAGTTAAATAGCTTGTGGATGGGGTGAGGAAGAGGGACCATTTAGAAACCGAGTAAACCTGTGGTTTGATGACCTTTTTCTCCACCTCCTCCCTGGTTTGGGGATTTGATTTAGGCTACCTGTGGAGAGTGTCACCAAATTAGGCGTCTCAGAGACATTACGGGTGTGAAGAAATGGGTAGGTGCCCAGGAGACTTGAGGCCAGCCCAGCCTGAGTTCAGAGGCTTAAAGTCCAAGGAGGGCGAGAGAGGATGAAACATGCTGGGTCAGTGGAGCTGGAGGCAGTGGGGGAGTAGGAAGGAGTAGGAGGGAGTAGGAGGCACTAACATCATGAGAAGCGTGTGTTAAGGCACAGGTTCTCAGGGACTGTGCCCTGCACTTGTACTCACTTGCCACATCACTGACTGTCCCTCTCTCTGCTACACTGAGGCAAAGTCTGAGGAAGGTTGAGCTTGCTTTTTTCTGTTTTCATTAGTAAAGCAAATCTGGATAGAAAAGGGTGAGAAGCCCCATCTCTGTCCTTTGGGGGAAAGGGTAAAACTGTGTGACCTCGACGATTATGATGTGCACCCCTCACTGAGAACCACTAGTCTGAATCTGTGCCATTTCTGTAAAGCTTTTTCCCCAGTTCTCTGCTGTGTACATCTAGACATGGATTTTATGTGGCTGAAAGATGATCTCTAGCATGACTGTCATTTTCCAACTGAGCAGCAATATAGCTTTTCCTTTACTGAACAATTTTCTGTGAGACCTTGAATCACTTTTGGAATTTAATTTCATTTGCTGTTTCAACATGATAAAGTAGAACTCTCTCTGAATTTGATTCCTCACTTACAAATAAATATGCTACTATATTCTCTGTTGAAAATGTTTTGGAATTGTGAAGATGCTAGAGAGTTAGATCTCATTTTTCAGGGAACAGAACTGAAAGAAGGGTCTCATTCTAAGGGTGAAGCCAGTGTGTGGAATAAGAGTTAAATTTTAAGGGGTACTTTCCTGGATCATGCCTTGCTCAGGGGTCCTTTTCCTGACCCAAGAAGGCCTCCCTCAGGATACATTGGGCATTTCAGTCTTTGTGAACTCTTAAATTCATTTCTTACCCAGGGTGGCTAACTCTGTCAGTGGACTATTTTGTGAACTTCATACTTTTGGAATATGTTATACTTATGTGATTCTTGGTAGCCTCAAGAACCTTGGTAGAGGTTCAGATCAGTCAATCTGGTTAAAGGTATCAGTATTCAGTCTTGGAATTCATGGCACTAGAGCTCTGAAGGCTTGGCGGTTTTCAGGACCTACATCACAAGATACAGAAGTGGTGTGGCTTTGAGCTTGAAAGACTCGTGTCTGGTCCAACCAGGTAACTTGGGGCCCCTGGCACCCATATCAGACTTTTCTCATCTGCAAAATGTGCTGCTTGGATTAGGTGATTCATTTAGTACTTCCCAGGCCCAAAGTTCTGAGTCTATAAGATGTGGTGGGGTTGACCAACATCTCCTTTTGGATTCTCCTTTAAAACTCATTCCTTTGAAAGGAGATTGCTAAAGTCAAACCTTAGAATCTAACCGTTTGGGCTATAATTTAATGTTAAAATGCTGTACCCTTTCCTTTCCTCCTTTTTCTCCTTTACTACTTCTATTTTGTTTCTTTTTTGAAAGTATACCTTCTTTTAAAATTTTCTTCATTTTCTTTCTTCTTCTCTGTAAATTATCAAGGGCCTTTGAAGAGAATTCTTAAATGTTAGTAAGAAATTGCAGTCGGGGAGCCCTTTGTTCCCAGATCATTTAGAAGATTGCTTTTCCTTTTGTTAAATACAAAAAATTGTCAACCTGTATTGTTAAAATGTGCCAAAAACTGCATTCACCAATAAAAAATGTCAGCTCTCATTATTGCCCAGATATTATTATTTTCAAAAGCGGAGCACTCTTGCCAGGCTTTCTAAACAATCTTCAGCTCATTCATCTTCCTGGTTTTGTTACATTTTGAACCTTTCTGGGTCTATATAAGGTGGCAGCCTGTCTTTTAAAAATTAATGGGTTCCAAATGCCATTCAAACCTATTTCCGTCCTTAACCTCCTCCTCTCCTCCCCAACCCTGTCTGTTAGGAGTCTTATGTTCTGTATAAATATTGAGCTGGAGATAGTTTCTAAAGAGGTGTTTGGACCTTTAATTAACATTGACAGCCTGTCTGCTTAGGATTTTGCTCTACTGTCTCCATGGAAAAGTCAGGTAGGTCAGTATGGGGGAGGAGGGACCTCTGCAGTGGATGTGTTCCTGGCGGCTGGCCCTAGAGACACTGCACTCTGAGCCAACCATGAAGTCATTTTGAATTTAAGGAGTCTTGCTAATCCAAGGCAATGTGTCTTAATTTGACAAAGTAAAGGCTGTCCGATAAGCAACCCTAACTATAAGTTCTGTGAAACGGGGTGTTTGTAAGTTTAGATTGTGCTAGAGAAATGTGGTGATGTAGAAGAACGGGCTCATTTTCTCCTGTTTACTCCCTTTCCCACCCCATCCCCCTCCTCTCTCCCTTCTCTCTTACTTACTTTGGCCCAAATCAGCCCTGCAGTCTGGCCTCTGCAGTGGCTTGATGTGAAATTTGAGAAACATATGTAGTTTTCTATTTCAGGAAAATGATCTCAGGGATTGAATGTGTTTTTTTGTTGGCTGTTAAGCTCTGATCTTGCCCAGTGTGGTTTTTTGATGATGGGAAAGAGGCTTCGAAGTGCTTTTTATCAGAATTTCATGTAATAAAACTTAAGGTTTGGTTTCTTTATTTTGGCCCCCAACCCCCTCCCAGGCTCAGGACACAATGTCGTCTGTTCTGTCAGAAGTGGGAAGAAGTACACATTGTTCATATTACAATCACTTCTTTGCTGCTTGCACACACATATATAAGAATGGTCACTGTGTCTGTCCTTCACAAAAGCTATTTTAAATGTAGTTCAGTGGAGGACCAAAGGTCTGCGTAGTGTCTTTTACAAAGGAAAAGGGATCCGTTAGGGGAAAAGTCTGCCTTTGTTTTGCCTTGGAAGGGCCAGTATTTTTCTTTGTTCTAGAGGTGAGTGCCAAGAATGGGTCTAGTGCCCTATCAAACAAACTTCATTAATCCAGCCCTGCAAAGGGTACACTGATCAGCTCCACTGCCACCTGTCAAGAGGAGGGCTGGGAGAGTTAGGCAAGTGGGCCAGGGCAAGGCTGGTATAGGGAGTGGCTAAGAGTTGGGAGACTGGAGATGGACTCATGGTGGACTTTTCTGTTAGCTTCCACGTGAGCTGCATGCCTGTTGCCTCTGAAGGTCCGCATCAGAATAAGGTATGGCTCTAGCCCTCAAGGAGCATCTAGGGTAGTGGTGGAAAAGGTTCCATGAGCTGTGAGTGTCTGTTACACGTGAGCCTCTTGAAGGCAGTAGCATGTCTCTTCATCATTTTTGTCTCCAGGGAATACTTGCTCAATTAATAAGAGAATGATGTGCTATGATGGAGGTCTCCACAGGATATGCAAGGATGCAGAGAAAGTATCTACCTACCCTAGACTTGGGATGGGGTGAGAGGGAAGAAGGAGAAAGTGCAGGAAAGGCATATCCAGAAGGAAGAGAACTCATATTTCTGGGCATTATGCATGTTGTCCTATTTGATCCTTACAGTGTTTCCTTTTTACAGAGGAGTAGACTGAGACCCACAGAGGTCAAAGAATGCATTCAAGTTCACACAGTTACTGAGGAGCTGAGAGGCTGGATCTGGACCTAGGTGTGCATGACTCCCAGGTCACTTGCTGTGGCCTATGTTTTTAGCAGAGGAGAAAGGATGAAAACCCTAGTTCTTCTCACACTACACTCATCTCTGCCCCCTTTTTTGTCCCACAGCGAATGGACCAGTTTCCTTTAACTTTAACATCTGGTCTTTATCAAAATGTTTTGGAAAAGTTTGAGAGATTGTCAGGCAAGGGAGAGGCAGAGATGGGCATCTCATGAAGTGAATGCAGCAGTGTCTAGGCTTCAGGGCCCTTCACTTGCACAGGGAGTTGTAGAATGTTCCAGGTGGGGAGGGGTTGCAATCAGAAAGCATTTCTGTATAAACATTTCTGATCTCAGATAAAAGGGACCTACATCCTCAAAGCTCAAGGTATTTGTGTTCAAACTTTTTTCTTACTGTAAATAAATATTCACTCTTGTACTTAATCTCATATTCATAATCATATTCCTTTTCTTAAAGAGCCTTTACATAACAGCTTCAGGCCCTATAGAATCTGAGAGCATCCTTCATGGAGGAAGGATAGGAGACTCGAGGGTGAGCGGTTGAACTTTGGCTTTGGTGTAAAATGCCCACCCTGGGACTTATTGTGTGACCTTGAGCAAGTTACATACCATTTCTGCACTTCATTGTCTTATTTATATTTCATGGGCTTGTTGCGGGATTGAACGAGTTCATGTGTATAAAGCTCATAGTACAACCTGCTAAGGACTCGACATTAGCTGTTCCTGCTGCTGTTTTTATTATTCGTTACTGGCTTATAAGATCCAGGCAAATGGAGCTAAATACCATTGTCTACCATTAAAACATTCACCCTCTGGAGGGCATAGTGCAAGGGTAACTTTAGATTTGCACTGAAAAACCCATGGACTATTACTTTGCATATTTATTTCCTTACCATCTTCAACCCCTATCCAGACAGCTCCAAATGCATATTATTGAGAAAACTGGTGATATTTTCACAGCACTGAGACTAAGCTTATCTCCTTCTGGTCCTTATCACTCACCAACCTTTCAGCCACATCAGACATCTCCCCAATCTCTGGGCAAGCCAGGCCTTTTCATGTCTTCTTGACTTTGCACATACCGTTTCCTCCCTGCAAAGTATCATTCACCCTTTTTTCTTCTTGGCAACGGCTACACCCTTCGACACCCAACTTAAATGTGATATTATTTGTGAAGCTGTTCAGACTCTTTTGGGCAGTTACATACTCCTGTTTCATTTTTCCTGTAGTTCTTTAAGAACTTCTCTCATTGCACTGTAATTATTTCTTGACATATATTTTTCTTCTAACAGTCTAGGAGGTCTTTGGATGAAGATGCTACAGTCTATTCACCTTTATATCCCTGGTGCAGAGTGAGTGACACGTGTTAGGTGTTGAGAAATCTGAGAAATTGACTGAAAAGAGTTATTTTTTTCATACCATTATATTTTAAAAGTCACAATAGTTTGTTCCAGAAAAGTTATATTTTTCCCTTGGTGTATATTCTAATTTAAAAGGTGTTTTTAATGCCTGATTGATCTCCAATCTGTTATGACTTTGTAGCAGTTTCTTTGTTTCCCTACATTCAGCCTTCTGATTTAAGCAGATAATGCTTGGAAACACCTGTTTAAGTTGTATCTTCTTTGCTAGTTGTAACTTCATGAGTGCAGGGACCATATAGTTCTGTTCGCGGCTCTGTCCCCAAGTCCTAATACAGCAGTTGACAGTTCTAGAGGTAGAAGAAATTATAATAATAATAATAGTGCTTGTATTTTATACTTAACAGAGCACTTAACATGTGCTGGCCACTATTGTGAGTATTTTAGATATATATTAACCCCTTCAGTCCTCCCGATATCCTTATATGTATCATAATTATCATTTATTTTCTACAGATAAAAAGACAGTCTCAAAGAGGCTAAGGAACTTGCCCGTGGTCACACAATGGTTGGCAGAGTTGGAATTTTAACCTGGGCAGTCTGGCTCCCGAATTCGGGCTGTTTACCGTAATGGTTCACTGCCTTGATTAGTACTAATTAGCTTAGTACTTGTTTGTTAACTAATTATTAAAGGAATCCAGCAGAGACCTATTTCTCTAATGTAAAGAGTTCATTTATTAGGCCAATAACCTCCCTAAGCCGGTTGTTCAGGAAGTATGGCCTTCAGATGAGCAGCATGAGGAGCATCACTTGGAAATACATTGGAAATGCAAATCCTGTGGCCTCACTCCCACCCTACTGACTCTGAAACTCTTGGGAGTGGGACCAAATTATTTGTGTTTTAAAAAACCCTCCAGAAGAATCTGATGGATGCTAATGTTTGAGAACCATTGACCAAGACTCAGCCATTTTCTCTGGAATTTTACCCCCGATTTTTGCTTTTCTTAAGAAGTCATAATTTTGTGTATCTCACTTTTGCATACCCCTGATTTTTGTGACATTAATGTGGGGACTAAGCTCTAGCCTCAGTGAATGTTTTTGCCAAGGTTTCTGAGAAATTTTGAAGGTTTCAGGTGTGTCTGTAGCTTGACAGTGTTTGTTTCTTTTGATTTTTTTTTCCCCCCGATAGCTTTTAGGATCAGGAAATTTAAAATATATAGTACCTCCTCCATTCAGCCCTGCTGTCTCAGATTCCCCTAATTGATGAGTGAAGAAGGAGCCCAAAGATGCAGGGGTAGCAGAAAGGGGAGGTAGCAGAATCAGTGAGTAGGGAATCAAAGTTTGATGTTATCACACTTCCTAGAAATGGCCTCAGGTCCTTTGGACTGTTGGTTGACAAATGGTAGAAAAAAAGGACACTGGACTTCAAACTGGACTTGAAATCCCAGTTCAGTCTCTCTACCTATGTGATTCTAGGAAAGTAATTTTTCTGAGCAACAGTTCCCTCATCTTTAAAATGGGGATAATATTACTAACATTTTAATGATGTGAGAATCTATGGAGATGCATGATGAGCACTCAATTCATGCTAGTTATATCTGTACTGAAGGAAGCTGTAAGAGATAGAGTTAGTCACTAGCATATTTACCAGCGAGTGTTCTTAAGAAATGGATTATAGATTTTGCAGAGCAACAAAGAATCCACAGTACTCCAAAATGGCTGGTATTCCAAGGATTGAAATTCTGGGAGGTTCAGTTGCAGAGAAAACTAGGCACCAGTTTGAATGCATTATGTCTTAAATCTGCTTTTTTTATGAAAGGTATCTAAAAGTGATTTAACAATGTCAGGATTTAGACTTAAGTTTTTTTTTCTGTTAAAGAGGCCATTGCTGAAAGTCAAGACCCAAGGACTGTACAAATATTGATGCAACTGTCAGAGATACATGGTATTTGACCTTCTATTAATAAAGACAAATTATTGCATTTCTGTGATATTTGAGTCTGCAGGAACTTCCTTTAATTCCACTTGTATTCCATTCCACAGCTACCAGCACTGCTGGGACAAGGGACGTGGCATTATGTTCCTGATTTACGAGGTGGAATATTAGTCTGATTTACTAAACTGAAAGTCAGTGCAGGTTCAGATAACAAACAACATAGTGAAACTTCCTGAATGACAGCCACAGAAACAACTCATGTATTTGGTGGTATCACAATAAGTTTGGCTAGATTTATCCACAGACTAGAATACAAACCATGGAGGAAAGAAAGCAGGTAAGCACAAGTAAACAGAGGGCAAGGCAGATACTAGTGGACTATACTGGTCGTAGGAGGACTTTGTGGAAGGTTTTTTTGCGGACATCTGCAGGGCTTAGGCAGTGAAGTGTTCGTTATGACTATTTGCCAGCACCATCCCACTTCACAGGTGAGTGGTTCCTTTTCACCAAGATTTTAATGGCGGGTTGTGCCCCATAAAAGGGCAGGGCGGTATACCCTGTATTAGTTAAAAAAAGGTCTCAGCCTACACAGGGCAGCGTTTTTATTTTTTACCCTTGCCTTTGCTCATTCACAGAGAGTACTTCGGAATCAGCTCATCTAAGTCTCAGACTTCAAAGGGAGCTCATTCCTGTTTGACAATAGTCGTATCCATTTTGCCAACTCTTTGACCTTTGAAATGACATATACTCAGTCAGGTCTGACCTGTCAACTGTCTGTAAAAACCCATCCAGATCAAGAACTTGCTATTTTCAAGAGCACATCTAAAGGATGGGGGCCCTTCTAATTTTGTTTCCCAGGACTTGTTTTGGGAGAAGCCAGCTGCTTCTTCTGGTCTTAATGAGATGGGATTGTAGATGGGTTGAGTCTGTGAGGCCTCAACTTACATGATGACCCTGTGTCCTTTTATTATAGGTTGCACATGTTTTAGCCACTCATGGCAGCATTTTTCTCCAGCTACAGTCAATTTTGTCTAATTGTTGATCATTTTACTGGAAAAGTTTTTTTTTTTTTGAGACAGAGTTTCACTCTGTCACTCAGGCTGGGTGCAGTGGCACAATCTCAGTGCACTGCCACCTCCGCCTCCCAGGCTCAAGCAATTCTCCTGACTCAGTCTCCTGAATAGCTGGGACTACAGGTGCATGCCACCATGCCTGGCTAATTTTTGTATTTTTAGTAGAGATGGTGTTTCACCATATTGGCCCGGCTGGTCTTGAACTCCTAATCTCAAATGATCCGCCCGCCTCGGCCTTCCAAACTTTTGGTATTGTAGGCATGAGCCACCGTGCCTGGGATGTAAAAGTATTTTTAAAAAGTGTTTACAGAGGCCATTTGCTATGGGAAAATGGGATATGTTGACCTCCCTGCTTACATCCATTTGTGGGCTTTTGGTTGTGAGCATCAGTTCATATGCCGTTTTTGGGACCACTCTTGGGTATACTTTAAATAATTCAGATGTCGAAATTTTTCAGAATGAAAAAGAAAATCTAGAGAGAAGTCCAATTTAATTATACTAGAACCTGATTTGCTGATTAAATTGTAAAATTCCTAATTGTAACTTGGTCATGTCTTTGCAAAATAGTAATAATAATATTAACTTCTATTTATATAGTGCCTGTCTTCTCAAAGAAGTCAAAGCAGTGTCCTTTTCTGTATCCCTGCTATTCCCAGAACATGTTTGTGGTGATGTATGTGGCTTCAAAATGTGGATATATCATTATGAAAGATAAATGCACGTGGTGATGGTATTTATTAGAATCATATGTTATTGGAAGTACCTGACATTGGGTGTAAAGGAAGCTTGGTCAAGTTTCCAATAGAGATTTACAATTGGGCCTCTTTGTGTCTCAGTTTCTTCATCTATATAGTGGGGATAATAGTTCCTATTTTATAGAGTTATTGTGATGATTGATTGTGTTAATACATGTAAAACATTGACACAGTAATGCTGGGATAGTCGTCAATAAATGCTATTGTTTCCATTGGTTTTACAATCAGTCTAATAAATATGAGTTTAAACCCCTCTTTGTCCCTGGCTTGTTGTGTCATCTTGGGCAATAACAGTAACAATCAACACAAATGCTCTTTATTGAATAATAGCTTATATGTCAGGCATTATATTAGGCCCAGGATATAATTATTTATCACTTATTCCTTTAACTTTCTTAAATAGGTATGATTATACTCATTTTATAGATGAGTTAGGTAAGGTTTAGAGAAGTTAAGAAACTTTCCCATAGTAACAGAGTTAGATTACTGGCAAAGTGGACTCTCTGAATTCTTGTTTTTGTACCTACTTAGGTTCCCCTGAACCACAGTTTTATCATTTATAATAGGGATGACAATAGCTCTTTGTAAGGATTAAATATTGTACATAAAGTACCTAGCACTTACTGTGCATTCTTGACATGATATACAATGATATTATTATCCTCTCCAATTAGAACTTTCCATATAATAGAATTTTTTTCTTTGTGTTCCTTATGCCATGCATATATCTTTAGAGATTAAAAGACAGTTCTTACGAATGGATTCTTGCATTTCTGAGAACTTCAGAATCACACTTGTGATCTGGTGCAGTGTATATACACTCAGGTATTGATGTGTGTATGTGTACTTTCCATTCCGTTGAGTCTAGAAGTGTATAGATGCTCAATCTGTTTGCTTTGTAAGGAACATCAAAAATGTTCAAAATCGTGGATGGACTTGAACATGAAAACGCCTTGGCCTCAGAGTTTTGCTTTTATGTTTGTTCTCAAAGTTGTTGAGGAAACTGATTTAGTTAAAGCTAAGTGTTTAGAAACCAAGTGTGTTTTGGATGGTAAGGTGGAGTCAGCATTATATATATTAATACATTGTTGGTACCAGAAACAGCAACAATCCCTTAGACTGGTGTGTGCAGATATAATAAATTTCATGATGTTTCAGCCTATATTTTCTGCCTTAATAAGTGAGAGCACTGCAGAATTGGGCTGCAGGCCACTGCCCCATTTCTTCATTTGTAGTCAGATCTTCCATGTGAACGATAAACACCCACTCCTTTCATTTATTCACCCATTCACTCTTTAACCTCCTGCAATATAAGCTGCATGCTTACCACCTACCTTAAAGAACACCAGTGATTTCTTATTGTGACTTATGTCATAAATATGTATTCTAGACATGACTTCTCACCTGAATATCAGTGCCATACCCTTCATAGCCTCAAAGCTTTAAGGAAATATCCTCTTATGGCATACTTTAAAATCTGTAATTTTAAAGTAAGCACAAAGTATGTTTTGAAAGCTTCATTTTTTTTCTCTAACAATTCTGTTTTTTTTTATTCTATATATTTTGTTAAGTTTATATCAGGATGATTTCTCATTAATGTTCTTGTAACATAATTTTGGAGTTTTCCTTGTGCAATGTGGAAATAGTGAGGTTGACATTCTGCTTTTAACTCCTCTTTATAAACTATGAGGAATTCCCAAATAGAATGTTTTCTTGAAAGACTCTTGACATAAGTAGAACTAAATCAAATATGTTATATAATTATTTTTATTTTTTGAGGCAGGATCTTGCTCTGTCACCCAGACTCAAGTGCAGTGGCGTGATCGTGGCTCACTGCAGCCTTGAACTTCTAGGCTCAAGCAATCTGCCTGCCTCAGCCTCCCAGAGTGCTTGGGACTAAAGGCATGAGCCACCAGCCTTGGCCTCTGTAATTTTTATTTATTATTTTATATATGTTATGAGTATGAGAACTAAGCAGTTCCATAAAGGTGAGAATTATCATATCTCATTTTAGTAGTATTTTGCTTTGTATTATTTGATGTTTTATAAAAATTCATAGTCTCAAAAAATATACAGCGTTCTTCCTCAAGTAGCTAATATTCTCTTTCTTAGTGTTTGGTTTAACTATTAATCTTATCCTGTTAAATTATTTTAAATTTCTTAATAATTGGCACATAATAACAGTTTTAATGTCAGCCTTAATAATATTTTCTTTCATAATATTCAACTAAGGGCTACATCTTCAATATATAAAGCCCATAAATAGGTTTTTTCACCCTAGGTTAGATCTAAATTGCTTACCTGTATTTGGAAGTAAGTATTATGTTATTAACAATAAATTCCAAACTGCTTTGTATTACTGACATTGTAACAATGTCTTGATATGATGGAGACCCTTGCTATCACATTGTCATTGATCATGCACCTTGGTCATGCCCATGTTGAAACAGGCAATGCCAAAGACAGGCCAAAGACGAAATTGGTAGTGATTTTGGCGAACACTGTTGCCATGTTAAACTTGAGTATATTTCTTGTTGAACCCCATTTTAGAGATTTGGAAAATGTTGAGAGGCAGAGATATTAAGTAACCCTGCCCAGAGTCGAATGGTTAATAAGTCCTTGCCAGGATTTCAGTGATACAACTCATGCTTTTAACTACTACAGTCTTGTAAGCCACTCAACAAGTATTTGCCAATTAACCTAATAAATTCCCTCAAGGAATTGATTCTAGCAATGGAGATGAATAATCAAGTCATAAATCATGACTCAGTGTGAAAAGTCTTGTGATTAAGGAATGAACAGTACAGTAAAGGAAATGTGAGGAGCAGTGAATTGTGGTAGGATTATGGAGAGGAGGAGGAAGGAATGGGGGAGAGTGGAGCCTCAGAGAGGGGCACCAAGACTAGGACCCAGGCCTTTCTTCCAAGGTACCACAGTGTTCTGTGTTTGCCCTTGTCAGGGGCATACTCTTCAGTGTTTTGATTTACTTACTTGTCCTTACCTCCCACGAGGCTCTAAGCTTTCTAACAGTAGAGGTAAATCGTGTTTATCACTTAGTGCAGGAAGTGGTAGCTAATGTGTGGGGGCGAGTATAGTGGACAGGTGAAGTCAGGACATGATGGACAAAAGCATGAACATGAAAGAAGGTGTGAACATTCATTGCCTCTTTAGGAAATGGTTGATAGTGTGGAGTGGACAGAGCACGGACATGTAGCTTGGGGTATTGTGAAGGGATGGGTCAGCCATGTATACTTATCTGCCATGATAAAAAGTGATATTAGATTCCTGAGTGCATGACATTCCCTAGTGCATCTTCATGTCTTTAAGGACAAAGATGTAGGACCACGAGCTGGCTACACCACAGGAGTTAAAAAGATCTGTTTACATATTTGACCTCTGCTAATTATCAGCTGTGTGATAGTAGGCATGTCATCTGGCATCATCTTGCCTGTTGCATAGTAGACATTTGGTAAAGATTTGTTGAATGGATTAATTAATATAATTATATGTTTTTACAGGCTCTGAAGAATTTGAGATACAACTATGTAAAAGAGTTACTATGTATTGGTACATATTGCTTAGTACTTGGAATAAGCTTGTTCATTACTAGCTAAGCAGGAAACAAGGCTTAGGGATTTCTAGGCATTAGGGACACTGAGCCTTGAGACAGGGTAGCAACTCTGTGGTTCAGAGTGACTGGTCCACCAGGAACAGAAACAACCTGGTATTGGGATGTGAGGGAGTGACATTCCTTGGGAGGATTATTTGGCAAAAAGAAGTAAGATTCATAGGGGCATAGGGTCATGGAAAAGGCTTCATTCTTAGTAGAGCTCTGGAGTACACATCAAGTCTGGGTGAAGATGCTTATTTCCCCGAGAGGGCAAGCATCAGGAAAACCTGGGTGTGGGGGCCCTGGGCTCCTGAGGCCCTGGACTCATTGCTAGGATACAGATCGCACTGTCAAGCCCAGACTGTCACATGTGATTCTAAGCCTGTTGTTTTGTTGCTTGCCATGGTCTGGATGGGGTCCCTCTTAAAGGTTGTAGAGTTGTGGCAGAAAGGGACACATTTTGATAGTCAAAGAGTAAAACAAGCTATGAAGCTATGAGTTACTAGTGTGTTGGATGCTTCTGAAAGAGTTTGACAAGTGCTCTTTGAGTTTTTTAATTAAATTACTTTTTAATTTTTCCCTTCCTCTCTATAAACCATACCAGAGAAGGTAACATTTTTCTCTATACTGACTTTGACAAGCCTAGACCATGCTCTATCTATGTCCCAGTGTACAAATGTAGAGAACCCATTCATTTCTTTGCTCCTCACATATTTAGTAAAGTCTGGCTGTGTGCCCTGCGTTTAGGGGACACTGAGCAGAAAGCAGGCTCCTCCAGATGATCACATTGCAATATAATTAGCACCATAACAAAAGTCTGGCAGATTCTAGTCTGAAGTAGCAAAAGGAAGAGCAATCAGGTCTATCCAGGGAATGAGGAAAGACCTCACAAGATAGGAAGTGACTGAACTAGGACTTGAAGGATGAGCAAGAATCTGCCAGGTGGATATGGGGGTCACCTGGCAAAAAGACAGCGTATGGGAAAGCAGAGGCATGAAGTCCTTGGTGCATCCACAAAGCGTTAGGCACGAATCTAGCCAGATCACAGGTCATGTGTTGGGGAGCATTTAGAGAAAAGAACACAAAGTCCTCACATGCTTTACTCAGGCTTTGGGCTTAAGGAGTGTTTCTGGTGTGGGCTCTGGAGCCAGACTGCATAGCTGTAAGCCCTGGCCTCTCTACTTCACACCTCTGTAATCTCGGACAAGTACCTCAACTTTCTGATTTTCAATTTCCTCATCTCAGATGATAGTAGGACATGCCTTGCAGGGTGGTTGTGAGAACTTGAATAACAATATAAAGCACTTCAAACAGTGTCTGGCACATCAGTTGTTATTAATAATAATTATATAAGATAAAATTATATAATTAATAATGATGATGTTTAATTTGTAACCTGTAGTCAAAAAGTAAAACCAAATACAACTTGCAAGGGAACTGGATGCTTCTGGAAGAGTTTGATAAGTGTTGTTTGAGTTTATAAAGTAAATTACCTTTTTTACTTTCCAGGTAAAAAAATATACCTTTGGGAGGGGAACACCACACACTGGAACCTGTCGGGAGGCGGGGCCGCGGGAGGGAGAGCATCAGGATAAATAGCTAATGCATGAGGGGCTTAATACCTTGGTGATGGGTTGATGGATGCAGCAATCCACTATGCACACGTTTTCCTGTGTAACACACCTGCACGGCATGCACATGTATCCTGGAACTTAAAATAAGAAAAAAATATATACTTTTTTTCTTTCCAGGACAGTGTCAGTCCTTAAGAGGCTAGCTCAAATACTAGAGGAAAAATAGACTACTAAATAAATCAAAGTTATTTAGTAGGGTTTAGAGGTATCCATAAAGTACTGGGGGTCACTAACTATTAATGCAGACAGAGCACAGATAGTTGTTGAGCATAGAGCAGCCCAGTCAGGATGATGCCTCAGAAAGGCAGCAGCTGGCCTCCCGGAGTGGAGCACGGACTGCAACAGGGGGCTGAGACTGGAGGGGGAGAAGTTTTGAACTAATTCAAAGGATGTTGGAGGGCTAAACCAGTGGAGCAGAAGAGACAGATCTGGAAGCTTCTGCTAAGGTAGACTTGACTGAGTTTGGTGAGAAGTTAGATGAGGAGAGTGAGAACCCTGTTCATTTTGCATCTGGGTGTCTTCTAGATAGATGCTGCTGAGCCACACCAATGTCCTTGTATCAGGGTACCGAGGTGGTGTTCAGGACAGATCTTCTCCACGTACTGCTGCTGAGCTCACATCCACGCTGTGCACGCCGGGCTGAGTTCTCTTCTTCATGCTGTTTTCAGCTGACTTAAATGCAACACGTGATGATGAACATATTTACATAATGTATGCCTGGTGAAATCACTGGAATTTCCCATTTTAATTCCTTTTTAAAGATGCTAGTTAAGCAAAAGGATATAATTCATTTTTCAAACTGCTGAAATGTTATTTGGCCTCTTGAATCAAAGGCATTCCGCAAGTGTTTTCTTTATTACATGCCTTAAACTTTAATTAGAATTTAATTATAAGATCCTGAAGGCATGAACAAGAGGAACAGATGGGATAGTAAAAGCAGCTTAGTGAAGGAGGATTAAAGATTAAAAGTTGCTCGTTAATGGCATAAGAAATGAACAGAGAGCTAAATTACTATGCTTTTGTGCTATCCTGATGCTTTTTCAATTCTGCATCTTATTCCTGGTTGGAAGCTGAAGAATCTCACAAATTAGATTTTAATTTTTTGAGTTACTAGAGTAGATTTGTACATAGAAAACAGGCAAAACCTGACAAAAAGGTGTTTTATGGCTTCTAGCACCTTGTACAATAATTTCTGCATTGTAGGGGCTTAGTGGTATTTACTGATTTGAACTGAAAGAAATTTACATCTTCTCAGTAGTAAACATCTAATGAGCATAAAATAAGATTTTTTTAAAGAGATGGATGGGGAAGGTGTGAGTCTGTAAGTCCAGGCTAACCTGTCCCATGGGAATGTTAGATACCTACTCAGGAAGGTAATTTATATGACCCTCCCACCTTTAGCCTACCCCTCAGTCGACCTTAATTGTTTGCCCCACTTAGTTGGCTAGAGGAGTGGTAGAAATTTGGAGTGGGAAACACTTTGAGACTGCTCCTCATGTCTCATGGTGAGGATGACCAGCTCTGCTCTCTGGTGCTGTATTAGGATGATCTCCCGATAGGCTAAATGATTCTACTTCTTAATGCTTTTTCCCCTAGCTTTTTTTTCTTTTTGAAATCTGATATTTAGAATCCTCTTCCCTACTTAATTGCAAGCTCAATGAAGAAAACTAGAGAACAGTAAGATAGAAAAGAAGACAAATATGTAGTGAAATAAAAGCGTTCTATCTCCTATTTTCCAGGAACAAATGTTTTTTAAAAACCTTTTGATAGACAATTAATTCTCATTATTTGCAGATTCTTTGTTTGCAAATTTGCCTTCTCACTAAATCTTATCTGTAACCCTCAAATCAATACTTGTGGCACATTCACAGTCATTCGCAGAAATGCACAGAGAGGAGGAGAATTTCTGAGTCTCTCATCATGCATGTTCCCAGCAGATGGCAAATAACCCAACACCTTGCCTTCTTGTTTCAGCTCTCATAGTGTAAACAAGTGTCCTTTTTGATGTCTACTAGTGCCGTGTTTTCTCATTTTGTACTTTTGTTGGCGATTTCATCATTTAAAATGCACCCCAAGCATTGTGCCAAAGTGCTATGTAGCGTTCCTAAGTGCAAGAAAGCTGCGATGTGCCTTACAGAGAAAATAATGTGTGTTAGATAAGCTTCATTCAGGCAGGAGTTAAGTGCTGTTAGCTGTAAGTTCAGTGTTATTGACTCAACAGTATATATTAAATGAGTTGTTTTTAAGCAAGAATATACATGAAACAGGTTTGTGTATTGATGAGTCGGCAAAAATATAACTGGAGGCTCGGAGGAACCTAGCCCTGTATTTCTCCTAGGAGCAATGGCCCAGTATTCCCTGATTTAGAGTTTCTGGAGACTACCAAAAATAATAAGGGTCAGCCATGTGTCTTTCTTCTTTTCTCCTTGCTCTTTCTTGATCTTTCCATCTCTTGTTACCTCAGTCTGTGTGTATATGATATGCTTATATTTGCTTAAATTACATATGCATATATTTAGCAATTATGATATCACATGATACACAGTTCTGCGACCTATCTTTTAACTTATCAGTTGTTTTGGCCTTTGGGCTATTTGCACTGAGATCCATTTGTCACCCTTGCCCTGCTGTGCAAGGGTGCTGTGTTACAGGGAGTTGACCTGTGCCCCCTGACAATTTGTCATCAGTGGGAGATGGCAAGGCAGGAGAAACAGAAGCTGGGGTGTTTGTCCCTCCCGCCCTCTGCCTTAGGCAACATCTCTGGCAGCAGCCCCTCTACAGCTATCCCACCTGCAGGTTGGGTCCTCCATGGCTCCCTCATCGGCTGGTTGGTCCTGGGTCTAGAGCTTTAGCCCTGCCTTCTTCCTTTGTCCTTTTAGCTGGTGGGTGGAAGAAGCTTCCTGCCGATGCTGATCTCTGAGTTTCTTCCCTGCCCACTGGGTAGAGCATCAGATTTAAAAGCCAAGGCAAGACAAAAAATGAGAGAATGGTAGCAAAGATCCAACACTTTACAAGACAGCCTGAGAAAAGGGAGGAGGGGGTGGTTCGACACAAGGGCCTACACATTGAGTGTGTGATGTTGCAGTTCTGCAGGCACAGATTAAGCAGCTGAGATGCCATCAATGCTTGGAAAGCAGCCGTGCCTCTTGTCCTGAGCTTATTTGTCTGGAATATGATTCCCTTGAACCTGACTAGCTCATCCACTGGGAGAGAGAAAAAAAAATATTCTGATAATAATCCTGACCAGGCTCTAACAGGGCCTCCTTCTGTAGAATATAATTTTTTCTGGCCTCTTTCCATTCACTTCTTCACATTAGGACCCTTTTCCCCCAGAGTGTGAGATTCCCTGAGGGCTCTAAAAACTGAAATGCTATACAGCATTTTGAGCCCCTGTGTTAGCACAGTCCTTATTAAAATGTATTTTCGCCAAGCTGTGGCTGCACCCCCTGAAGTGTGGATTAACCGAAAGACCTTCAGAGCTGAAAGACATTTTTGAAGAACCACTGTACCAAGTGGCATTAAATATTTATTGCCTACTACACGTACATTGTTCATCGTCTTGTTTTAACTCTTGGACCAAAATGCTTCTCGTCTGTTTTCTGCCGAAGTGGAAATCACAGGAAAGGTACTCTTTACTTTGCTGTGGTATTTTGTTGTCCCAGGAATATGGGATATTTCTTTGTTCTCATAGTAATACTAGAAAAGATTGCCTTGACTCTCAGCATTTCATTGGGAGGCCATGTGGTGTCATGATGGAGAAAAACTCAACTTCTGGGGCAAGTGCAGTGGGCTTTGCCACCTGCAAGCTGTGTTGGCTTGAGAACCTGATACCATTTATGTTTGTTGTGCTGGAAAAATGGGACATTGCATAAATAGCACTTAGCAGAATTCCCGGCACCCAGTAGGTTCTCTCTTTCTTCTAGGTCTTCTATTTGGGACTTTCCAAATACATTTCTAAGCAACCTAGAATAAAATATGCTATTAATATGATGTTAATAATAACCAAAAGCACTCAGCTTAATCTTTACTTATTAAATAAAACTGAAATGTTGCTCAGACACCCTTTGCTGTTTTTGGAATGCCTTTGTAAACATTTTTGATCTGCTTAAAAAACATAACAGTATTTCAAAGGCCTGTCTTAGTTGTTCTTATTCATACCTGAAAACCTACAGAGTTTGGATAATTTTGGCACACATATGTGTGCATGCATGTATATGTATAAAGATTCTGTCTCTCTAAATATATGTATATGCAGGCACATGTATAACTCTTTTAGAAATGTTTTTGTAATGTTTTATTTTCTTAAAGTCTGTACTTCACATCATTTTTTTCCCCAGAACTGTTTATCCTCACTCCAGACATGACCCTTGGAAAGGTGGCAGAAAAAACAAACGGCTGATGTGTTTCGGGGCAGTCTGCATTCCTTTTAACTCTCTGAGAACAGGCTTATGCATGGGCTTTCAACCTTTTTGTCCAGAGGCCCAACCACTTTGATTTCTGCTTGAAAATTAGCCTGTTGTTCAAGCTCATGAGAGCTTCCACAGAGCTTTCTTGGGTTCGCGAACTAGAGATCTATGAAGTGTTTGCTTTTATTTGTAACTTTAACCAGGGCAGCCTTAACTGGACTTTTGTTTTCTTATTTAACTTTTATCCATGTAACCTTAACCTAAGTTCTTTTCAAATCTCCATCCTCCCCATCTCACAATTTCTAATTCCTCTTTTGTCCTTAGATTTTTCCTTCAAAGTCAGGATATGACATTTAAATCTATGCTTTAGGAAGTATCTGAAAGCTCACATACACATAGAATTATGATTTTTTTTCTGGGTTGCTTAGGAGGATTAAACAAAGGTTTTAGAATGCAGAATTCAGAAAAAAATTGATGGAAGTTGTGCTGCAGCTTAGAGGGGAGTGTGGATTTTAGAAAGCATAAGGACAGTTTCATTTGCCCCTTTCATATGGATTTTTATTTCCTCTGCGAGAGGCCCAGGGGCCTGAACTATGGATGGTTTAGACAGGAAAAGACTGAAGGGATAACTGCTTCCAGACCTTCAGCCTTGAACGTTCAGCCATTATTCAAGCCCTTGAGAAAGGGAGCAAGAGGCGTAAGGAGGCTTGGGGAGTTTCCATGCAGCTTCTCTGAGTTCCAGCTTGTGTGCATTGTTCTCCAAATGTGTTCCCAGTACTTTCATACCTCAACTAACCCTTATTGCAAGCCTGTGAAGGAACAGTTATATATATATATATATATTTTTTTTTTAATAGACAAGGCAACTAAAGCTCTGGGAGGTTACAGAAACTTAAGGTCTAAGTAGGGTTACATTGAGACCAGATTAATCAGTTAGTAGATTGTCTTTCTATTTCATCATGTGCTTAATTTCCTCCTTGGTTTACATGACCCTTCTTTGGAAATCCCCTTCTAGTAATATCTTAGTTAAATGAAATAACTAAGTTTTATGGAGTATCCATTATGTGTTAGGCATTGTTTTATGCAATATGCATCTATGTAGTGCACATTCTAATAGGAACCATGTGAAGAAGGTGTATTACCTCCGTTTTAGACAGGAAATCCTTGCAATATAGAGGGTTAGGTAATTTGCTCAAGATCACACAGGACACAGGAGGTGACACCAGGATTTGAGCCCAGGTCTCGTTCCAGAACTTCTACCATGCCCACCACACCAGCTATCCTTATTAGGAGGAAGGCCATTGGTATGAGGTCACTCGAAATAGACATGGTAGATATGTGGCAATCAATGCAAAGGTATTGTCTTTCATGCTGTGTTGCAATCTCATTTCATTTCTAGCATTATAGGTATTTAAAACAGAGGTAGGCTTGCCCTTCACAGCGCATCACAGCAGCAGGCACACGTTGCCGATTTATCGTGTCACAGGTGATGTGAACTTTGGTCAATTTGTTAAGGTTGTGTCTTCCAGTTTATCCACTTTAAAGTTACTATTTTTCCATTGTAATTAATGATTACCTTGTGGGGAGATGCTTTGAGATTATGTATAATACCATGCTTCTTATACCTTTGTCCACTAATTTTAGCAACTATTGTAAATTCTTGCCTGAAACAATTATTCCTGTGGTTCTTCCATATGGTGTTTTTCTATGATTATAATTCTTTCTATATTTATTAACTGGAATGCTTTGTAGGTGGCTTCTCCTTGCCACACACTTATTTATTCATTCAATTGTTTATTTGTATCAGTATGTACTTACAAATTCTTATTTTATTGTCTGGATTACAATCCATTACTATCATTATCTTGTTTCGCAAATAGTCCTTTTAACCAATGGGAACCCCTCCAAATTAGCTTTTCTGTCTTTCTGACATGTCTCCACCTTTCTTAAGGCACAGTTTTTGCTTTCTGGTGCCAGAAGATGTCACTTTGTGCTTTACTTGCTCCAATCCTGAGAGAAGCCTCCTCTTGCTGTCCTGCATCCATTCCTCTCAGTCACTCCTTCATGCACTATAATATGATTTCCACTCTCCCCAGTGCACTGACACTTCTGTCACTTAGGTCATTGCTAAAGCAGTGGATATTTTACTTCTTCTATTACTGCATATCAGACATCTCTTGTGCCCCATATCAGATCTTCTCAGGAGGAAAGTAAAGGGAAATTGTACCATCTCTTGTTCCAGCTGCTGTGACCAAGTTTGCGTAGACTCTGAAAAACTTCCTACAGTATAAGCTCATCTCATGCTGCATGCTTTTCCATGGGGCACCCCACAAGGTTCCATGGGGTTTCCTTGTGGATGCTACCTCTGGATCTCACTCTGTGCCCACACATATACAACCTGGATAGAGAATTAATGCCTCCTTTCTCTCTATCATGGATGGTTCTGAGATACAGTTCATGTGACTTGGGGTATGGAGAGGTTGAGGGTGGTCCTATGGGATAGAGAACGAGTCACTTCTAGTGGGGCCACCTTGATACCACAACTTCATCTTGCCTCCCCATCCTTTTTATTTGTTTTATTCCCTTTGTCTTATCAGTCTTGTAGTGGGCCACCTTGATACCACAACTTCATCTTGCCTCCCTGTCCTTATTATTTGTTTTATTCCATTTGTCTATCAGTCCTCTCCTTCTCCCTAAGATTGCACTACCTGATGCAGTAGTAGTACATAAACCCTCTTGCTTGGGTCTGCTGTCTTGGGGACCCAGGCAAAGATGTGCAGTGTTTAACACTCCTCTATAATCCCTTAACTTTCACACTATCACATTTTCATTCATTCATTCCAATTCATTCATTCGTTTACACCTTATTGAGACTTTCCCTGTGTGAGACATTGTGTACAGGTAGACAAAAACCTCCCTCGATCTTATAGAGGTTATTATATTTGGGGGAGCAGAAATAACTAAATAAAACCAATTCAGCTGAATTATAAGTGCTTCTAACAAAATGCAACAGGGAGAGGGCAAAGAGTAGGCCACGTGAGGCCTGGCATTGGGATGGTTACCACGTACACTCTGAGGAGGTGACATTTGAACTGATAAGGGGTCAGCAAGAAGAAATAAGCTGAGAGAATATCGATCTATTCACAGGAAAGAGGAAGTGCAAGAGCCCTCATTTTCCGTTTCGCACTAGAACTGCATTCCTATGGGAAGATCAAAAATGAAAATACTTAAGTGCTTTTTGCAGATTTGGAAAAGGCTGAAAGAAGCTTTATTAAAATGTGAGCAATATACCTCAATTCTTCAGATTGTGCCACCTTTCTTCCAACCTCCATGCATTTGCACAGATTGTTTCTTTGACCTGGAATGCCCTCTCTGACTTACCAAGCTGGCAGATTTCTATCCTTAGCTCAGATCTCATGTAAAGCAGCTCTCCTCCCCCAGGGACATTTTAAGTGCTTTTTCTATTGTTGGTGTGCTGTGCTTTGAGCACAGTATTCACTTACAATAGTCATGTCAGTGTACATCTTAGAATTGTTCACCTGCATCTGTCCTCCTTGGACTGGGAGCACTCTGAGGGCAGGATTGTGTTTGTTTACTTTGTATTCTCAGCAAAGTGCTTATAGGGATTTAAATCTATTTATTGATGAGTTGGATGGATGAATGGGTGAGTACATGGGAGAAAGAAGAAAAATGCTACATGAATTAAAATAGATACATGAAAGAGCCAGTGAATAAGTGACAGTGACCTGACCTTAAGACGTTGTCCTGTTTGTGGGTGAGACAGGAGTATAACCATTCACAGAGTACTGTGATGAATGCTTAGAGATTCTCAGTGCATAAATAACAGTGGCAGTCAGCAAGTTCTGCTCATAAATGCGTATTGTTTCAGCTACTTCATGCTTATTTATTTAGTTTTTAAGAAATTCATTTAGGTACCAAACATAAAAAAAACCCAGACTTGCAGCTTTCCAGATTTGGGGCCAGACATATGCCTGTAATCTCAGCACTTTGAGGGGCCGAGGTGTGTGGATTGCTTGAGGCTAGGAGTTTGAGAGCAGTCTGGGCAACATGGTGAAACCCCATCTCTACTAAAAATACTAAAATTAGCTGGGTGTGGTGGCACATGCCTGTAGTCCCATCTCTTTGGGAGGCTGAGGCATGAGAATTGCTTGAACCTGGGATGTGGAATTTGTAGCAAGCTGAGATTACGCCACTGTGCTCCAGCCCAGGCAACAGAGTGAGACTTCACTTCATCTCAGAACAAACCCAAAAAACAGATTTGGCAGTGCTGAACCCTTCTCCTGCATGGATCTGGGTAGAAAAATCTACTGGAAAGTAGAAAATTATTAGAATAACTGTATTAAAATATGTTGAATTCTTCTTGTCATGACTGTTTTGACATTTGTTTGTACTAGTTAAGGGAAAATGAAACTTCAGGTTGACAGCCTTTACCTTCCTTGTGCTGTAATTAATTTGCTGTATTCTGTTTGTGCAGGAAATCCAGCTTTTGAAGGCCCAGAAAGAGAACTGGGGGTGCAAGTGGCAAGGAAAGGTTGATTTGTGGTGACCTGGCATACTGTATTCCATCTTTAAGTCCTCACCACAAATAGTGCTTTATCCAGGTTCTTGTTACCTGGAAATGTGTGTTCATTCGGGGTATCTAGATCAGGCAGGACTTCAAGGAAGGGGATGGATAGTGCACTTAATCTTCATCTTCACATTAGGATAGCTGCTCTTTATCTTCTCCTTCTGGAAGCTGCATTAAGGTGGGAGAGGACCCTCTGGAGTTCATCTAGAACCCTCTGGGACACCTGTGTCCCTTCTGTTTGTCAGTGTATCGGCCATGGATCCTGCATGAAACAGGTGGCACATTTAAATGGGGGTAATCCGAGAAGAGTGGACAAGTGCAGGGAAACCACATGGGTAGTGCAAGATGCTTGGCTATCTAAAGTGGGGCTGGTACTCTCTATGGGCGTAAGGAACAAGGAGGGTGGCTATGAGCAGGCCCTGGAGAGATAGTTTTGTGAAGGTGCTTACCTTTGTGACCTTTGGTGGAGAGCTGCAGCCATCCCACACTTTTCTCCTAGTCCACTGATACCCCTCTATGTCCTCCATTAGCTGAACCTGGCTGAAGGCCAGAGGCAGGAGGGCCCTCTGGTGCGCTCCACACCCATCAGCATCCTGGCTCAGAAGGCAGGGTGGAGAAGGTTAGAGATTGAATTTGAAGAGCTCATGGAAGATGTCTGGGACATCTGGGCATTCTTTCTGTGTGGTTGGTTCTTGTGGTCAGATATTTGTGGAGCAGTGAGGTGGTGGTGGTAGTGGCTGTGCTTTGGAGTCAGTGAGTCTGGGACAGGATCACATCTGCCCCACTCACTAACTGAGTAACCCTCAGCTCTAAGGTCAGCAGGCACCTATTTCTTTGCCGTCTGGTGGGGACAAGGGCAATGCCTATCTCAAAAAGCTTTGGGAAGATCAAAAATGAAAATACTTAAGTGCTTTTTGCAGATTTGGAAAAGGCTGAAAGAAGCTTTATTAAAATGTGAGCAATATACCTCAATAAAGTTGTTTGCCTATATAAAACAGATATAAGTGTGTTGTGATTTCACAACAAATGTTGATTTTTTTCTTCATTTTATTTTTATGTATTCCAGATTTTCTGTCATCAGAAAAACAGACATCCATAAGTGCTGTTTAGAAATATGTTAGTACTGCCTTCAAATTATTACTGTTGGCTAATACTGTCTTCTCTGGGTGTGAGGTATGTGAATTCACAGCTGCAGCATAGCTGACTTGACTGTGGACAGACTAGAGTGAACATGTATGTCATTTCTTACGATGTACCCGTGGGTTCAGGTCTAGTGTCCCATCCCCAGGAAGCCTTTGGTCCTTCAGATGCTTCTCCTCTGAGCTCCTGCAGCTCCTGGGCTGCCCCTAGCAGTTATCACACTGTTTTGCAGTCACCTCCTCCACTAGACTGTGGTCTCCTCTAGGTCCAGGACTGCATTTTATTCATCTCCAGGTCACCAGCTTTGTTTTGTCTCTAGCATTGTCTTGTAAATGCTGCCTTTATTCATGTTGCCCAGCTCTTACTACATGGCTGCAGGGAGTTCTCAAGCTCACATACCGTAGGTTCTATAACAGAGAGCAACTGACTGTGCTTTCACCTTTCTCCTTTCAAAGCCCTGGGAAAGAATTCTGATTAGTTTCATTTGGGTCAAGTCTACGTACATCCCTTATTGAACCAACTATACCCATGGGGAGGTATATTACAGTGATCTCAGCTTTGGTCAAGTGCTCATTCCCAGGGGAATCTGTTGAGTGACCAGTAGGGTAGGCTCTGTACAACCATGACAGGTCTTATTTAAATCAATTAGTGACAGTGGAGAAGAGAATGAATCAGGAATGCTTTCAGCTGCAGTGACAATGCAAAAAAGCTTTTATTTAAATCAGTTGCAGTGTGCAAGGGAGCAAAAATTGGTTCTTGGGGGATGAAAAAATCTTAACTATTACAATCATTTGTGGCCTTCTAAAGCCCATCCTTATGTAACAGCATAAATAGATACACAATCTGTCTGTGGTATTGAAATTTCACAGTGGCAGGGAAAAGGAAAAGACTGTCTGGAAAGGGGTCTTTAGTGGGGGCGATAATGAAAAAAAGTTTGAGATTGATTTATAATGACAGTAATCATACTAACTTATTAACAGTTATGCACCAGGAACTGTTATGAATGCCTTACATATACTATATTAAATCATTTCACCATATATCCATTTTACAGTGGCTAAAACACAAATAGTCTTGATTTCCCACTCTCACACCCCTAAATTACAAGTACAAAGATGATTTGCCCATGTCACATTCAGCATATCTTTAATTCGCTGGACTTTTCCCTCAAGCTAGCTGCATCATGGTTGTAGGATAGTTGCTGCATCTCTAGACATTACATTCTCCTTTGATGCTGGAAGAATTGGTGAGAAGAGCATGTTGGGATTTTTTGTTTTGTTTTTTAAATGAGACAAGCAAAACCTTTCCCGGTTACCTTCTCTTCCTACTAGGTTTTATTGGCTGGAATTAAGTCCCATGGCCACTCTTAGCAACAAGAAGCAGGGAAAGTAGAAAACAAGATTATCATAGTTGGCTTAAACCTGCCTATTCTAATATGATAGTTATTAACTATATGGCTATTTAAAGTTTTTTGGAGAGATATAATTCATATACCCTAAAATTCACTATTTTATGTATACAGTATAGTATTTCTAGTATATTCACAGGATTATGCAACCATACCCCAGTATCCGATTCCAAAACATTTTCTTCACCCTCGAAAGAAATCTCATATCCATTGCAGTAGCTGCTCATATCCCTCTACACCTAGCCATTGGCAACCACTAGCTTACTTTCTTTCTCTGTGGATTTTTCTGGACATTTTTTTGGCTTCTTTCACTTGGCATAATTTTTTCAGGGTTCATCTGTGTTGTAGTATGTACCAGTAATTTTTTATCGTTCCTGTTTTAACTGATAATACTCTGTTGCATGGATGTGTCCTATTTTGTTGATCCATTCATCTGTTGATGGACATTTAGGTTGTTTCCTTTTTAGTTACTGTGACTAATGGTGCTGTGAACATTGATTGATGTACCAGTTTTTATATCAACATAGTTTTGATTTTTCTTTGAATTCTCTTGAGCCTGTTAGAAGGAGTGGAATTGTTGTGTTTTATGGTAACACTGTGTTTAACCCTTTGAGGAAATGTCAAACTGTTTTCCAAAGTGGCTGCGCGTTTTGTACATCCTGGTAGGAACGCGTAAGGATTCCAGTTTCTCCACATCCTTGCCAGCGCTTGTTATTTTTGTTTGTTTGTTTGTTTTTGTTATGGCCATCTTAGTAGGTGTGAAGTTGTATCCCATTGTGGTTTCGGTTTGCTTTTATATAACGACTACTAATGTTGAGAATATTTAATGTGTCTATTTTCCATTTGTGTATATTCTTTGCAGAAATGTCTGTTCAGATCATTTGCCCATTGTAAAATTGGATTGTCTTTTTATTATGGAATTATAATGGGTACTTAAGTTTAAATTAATTAACATTAAGTAAAATAGAAGTTCCTCAGTCGTACTGGCCACATTTCAAGTGCTCAGTTGCTGTGTGTGGATAGTGGCTATGTTATTGGACAGTTTCAGATAAAGATAATTTCCATGATTGCAGAAACTTCTGTTGGACAGCACTGGTGAACCACCATGATTAATCACTTATAACTGGGCATATGACTTCTCTAAATAAAATTGAGGTTTTGTTAAGCTAAGGAAGGATCTATACTCCTGAAAGACTAACGTGTCCTGGTCCCAGAAAAGGAGGCTATGCAGACTCAGTGTATATCTCCTACAGATGCATCAGACTTTACCAAGAGAAGAACTGGGGCAGGCGGTGAGTGGGAGGGCAAAATTTGAGACCAGGATTTGGCAGATGTTTTTTGCAAAGGGTCAGATAGTAAATATTTTGGCTTTGCTGACTATATGATATCTGTTTCAGCTATTGAACTTAACCAAAAGGTGTCTGAGACAGACCTCAATCGATTTAGAGAGATTTATTTTGTCAAGGTTGTGGAAGCACCTGAGAAAATAAACACAAGTTATGTTAGGATCCGTGACTGGTGTTTTGTCCAAAGAGGGTTGTGACGACTTCAGGATTTAAAAGGGAAAGAGTGAGCAGGAAGGGAAGGAGGACAGAAAAAAAAAGAAAAAAAGTGTGAGGGGCATAGGCGATGACGCAAGTGGTTACATTCTTGTGAGGCTTTGATTAGTGCTCACTGAATCCACAGTTTATATGTGAAAAGAGGAGTGGGGGAAAGTCAATTATGCTCAGTAACTCTACATTTTACATAAGATAACGGAAGCATGTGAAGTTACAGCAACCCATTTGAGAACAAAAGGATGGCAAAAAAGCAGAAAAAATAGCTTTTTTTTTGTTTATTTATTTTTTTTTTTGGCATGACTCAGTTCCCAAGCTTAACTTTTCTCTTTAACATAGTGAGTTTGGGGTCCAAAGATTTTATTTTCCTTTCACACAACTTTGTCCTTGTAGTGAAAAAGGAGCCCAAGACTGGCCATAAATGAATGGACATGGCTGTGTTCTAATGGAACTTTATTTACAAAAAGTGGCCGCAGGTACATTTGGGCTACAGGCCAGGGTTTCTTAGGGACAATACATAGAAAAGTATGGAAGCCGAAAGGGGCCTGGCATACGGAAATAAAGGGGATGGTAAGATGTTTGGTATGTCTGGAAATTGGCTGTAGGGGCTATGGCTGTAGAGAAGGCTAGGAAGAGAGACTGGAACCAGATTATAAAGGGTCTGCAATGCATATCAAGGTTGTTTTGTTCTGGTTGTTGGTGGTTGTGGTGCTAGTGGCAGTGGTGGTTTTCAAAATCCTCTAAGTGGCAAGAAGCCATCAAATATTTTTATGTAGGGCATTATATGATTATGGCTTTTTAGACAACCCTCTGGCAGCATTGTGAAAAGAATATTGGAGGAAATGAGGCTAGAGGTAAAAAAGACCAGTTAAGCTATTGAGGAGCCTGAACAAAAGCAGTTCTATAACGTAATTCTGTTAATAAATTTACCTGTCTCCTAATCATGATGGATAATAGGCTGTTTACAGTATACCAATGACTGTGATACAAGTTATGGCTTTGTATTTTGTATTAAAATAAAGATCTAGTAATTATCTTGCTAATTGCTTCAGTAGAGATGTGGACCACCATGCTGATAATTCTTATCCTGACTAACCTACTCACTATGAGCTGGGTAAAAAGCAGTATTGATTTAAATGAGTTATGAAGAGTGGGGCTTGGATATGCTCTTTTTATATGCCAGGGGAATCACCCTGGAAACCTAGAGAACTAGCACCAAGTATTCATCTGAGAACATCTGTGACTCTCAGAAAGTTATGAGACTGGAGTTGAACGGGTACTTGCTGTGGCCTTGGAAGGGTTGACTTCTAAATGGGGCAGTAAACTTATTCTTCGTGGCTCAGTTCTAAAAGGCCCTAAGAGGAGAAAAGGATTCTTGATGAACTACTAATTGATGATTTTAGGTCCAGAGTTAAGCATAATATGGAGGTTTGCCTGAGAGTGTCTGCCGTCAGTGAAGATGAATTATCTATGTGGGCTTAGAAAATCACACATGCAAATTTTGTGTCAATGGATTTTTTCAACACGGTAATCCTAGCCTTTGAGTACACAGCGTATTTTCAAAGCCAGTTTTGCAAATAAGAACTCTACTGTAAATGCTGCTAAGCTGTTGATAAGTTGGCTTTTCCATTTGTAAGCCTATTAGTTCAGAATCTTCTGAAATTTAATTCAAAATGAGATAATGTGTAGTGATTTGACAGTTTTCATTCTGTGACTATGCTCTTCAAGAAAGCATCTTGGCTCGTTCACTAGTTGAATCCTCACCAGTTCCTGAAATTATGAAATGTAAATTTGTTATAAGCAGCAGCTTTGGGCCCTTCACAAGGCAGAATTGTACCTTACCCCTGAGTGGAAATAAATGAACGTCTCGTGTGTGTAGCTTCTCTCTCTCTGCACATCCTGACTCCAAATGCCGTGGAGCACCAGAAAATGTCTCCTGAATTTGATTTTGGGTGGCTGGATCTATGTCCAGAGGGAAGTAGGAATATTTCCAATGGTTGGACAGACAGAGGTGATAACATTAGAAAAAACTGACCTTTTGACAAGGCCCACGTTAGCGAAGTCATGATTTCCAGGGAGGTGGGTCTGTACTTCCCAGGTGTTGTGAAAGCAGGACTCTATTACCTTGCCAGCAGTACCCAAAAGGCAGAGGCTGTATTTGTCCTTGGATCTCAGTCTTTGACATTGTGTTGGGGAGGTGTGATGAGAGGCATGAGGGAACCTCATCCATTTTGTGAGTCCAGTGTACTTAAAGAGTAGAGACTGACTCCAGGGCATTTGGAGTTCACAGAATTTGTCAAATTATTTTTCAAGCTTGTAGGGTTCAAGACTTCCCCAAATGTGTTTTTCCAAGTGCTTGTACCCTGGTGTCAATTAAGGGAAATGTACTCCATATGTTTCTAATTCTTCTACCCTGAAATGATCAAAATATTATATTTCTGAAATCTCTGAAGTCTAGAAAGATCCTTTTGAATTTTTTTTTCTCTTTGATGACACTAACAGAAATGGGTGATCCCAGTAATCACAAAGAGGCTCAAATTCATCCCCAAATGCCCAGCCACCAAGAAGCTTTGGACATAAATATTTTGGGAGGTATTTTGCCCATTGCTGTTTTAGGACATGTTTCTGATAATGCTTTACACTTACCAGAAAACTGTTTTGAAAATCCAGTGTTGTCTTACAATCATTAATTAAAAAAAAAAAGTTTCCCAAGTCTTTTCTTAGAGCGAGGAGATCTCTTTCTGATGAAGAATACACTCTGGCATAAAAAGCCACTGAGGTGGACCAGTTTATTCGATTAACAAAAGTTACAAAGGGGAAAAGAAGAGTGTTAGAGAGGATACCTGTAACAAAAAGAGACAGGAGGCACATGGAGCACTCATGGTGTGTCACTCTTATTTGAACCCCTCATTCAAAAAACAACTGTTAAGAAAAGTAAAATGTAGGAGGCATATCAATACAGAATGACTATATGATGTTATTAAGGAATTATTCTTTTTAATTATGATATTACCTCCTTTTATAGATACATGCTGAAATATTTACAGAAAATTAACAAAAGCCTGGAATTTGTTTAAAAAGAATCAGGGTGTGGTATAGTTAAAACTCTTCCCTCCCTCCCTCTGTCTCTCTTTCCTTCCCTCACTCACTTTTCCTTCTTTCTTTCCCTCCCCTCCTCATTCCCCTCCTTTCTCCCCAGCTTGTCTTCCCTTCTCTTCTCTTTTTCTGGCCTTCATTTGGGCTGACAAGAAGAGGATGCATGTTTTATGTCAGGTTGGCAGGTATACTTGAGATATATTGTCTTGGCAATACAAAGGCCTGGCACTTCCTAGGGACCCAGATGGGTATTTTAGATGTTTAGGGCATGCCTTGACCTCTGAGTAGCCTTCCTGGACTGAGGTCACACTTGACTAGACTACCACCCCACAGTCAGCCACTGTGGTCTGTTTTTAAAAAACGTTGCCACGATGAGAATGTGAAGGATTTGGGTTGAAGTTAAGGACACTTCCTTTTATTATTAGTCTGGATTTTTAAAGGAGATACTGGGATCCCACCTTTACTTTGTTACTATGATTTGGAGTCAGCTCTTGGCTTTGAGAGTGTGCTGTGATATTGGTCTGATTTAATCATTGCCTGTGTAGAAAAAGAGATTGGATCACTGGATCCCAAACTAGCCTCAGAAAGTAAGTCATTGATGGCAAGAATCACCTGGAGAGATTTTAATTCTTAAAAAATGTAGTGATGATACTTGGATAACCCTCTGGGAATTCTGATTCAGTGGTTCTGGGTAGAAATAGAATCCAAATATCTGTAATTGTGTCAGGTTTCTACATGATTCTTATGTGCCAATAGTTCGGTGATTTACCAGGTTCAATGCCTTTTAATAGATTCAGTTGCTCAGGAGCAGATTGAGGTTGTATTTCCGTAGAGTCCTACCTTGTAAAAAATGGATGTGGCGAGTTTTTTTGTTGGTGCTATTGTTTTTAATTGTTATTTAAGATGACTTGCTGGGCTGGGCGCAGTGATTCACGCCAGTAGTCCCATCTTCTTTGGGAGGCCGAGTCGGGTGGATTGCTTGAGTCCAGGAGTTTGAGACCATCCTGGGCAACATGGAGAAACCAATCTCTACTAAAAAACTGGAAAATTAGCCAGGTGACGTGGCCTGTGCCTTTAGTCCCAGCTACTGAGGAGGCTGAGGTAGGAGGACTGCTTGAGCCCAGGAGGTTGAGGCTGCAGTGAGCTGTGATCATGGGCTGCACTCTGATTTGGGTGACAGTGAGACCCTGTCTCAGAAAACAAACGAACAAACAAACAAAAAATGATTACTTACTTATGAATAAGACCTTCCATATAGCAGTTATTATATAAGCAGTAGGTAAATGTTAATAAATGGCAAATACTAAAAGAAAAGACAGGAAAAGGAAAGGCAACTGATATTTATTGAATACCTACTATTACAGTAAACTTGACTCACAATTTATATGTTCTTCTTTAGTTTTAGCCTTGGCATGCAATGATTATTATCCAATTTTGTATTCAATAAAATTAAAGCCCAGAGAAGTTTAGTGTTTTTCCTAAAGTCACATAGTAAACACGTGGCAGCAGGGGTGTTTGGATACTATTGTGCCAGGCAGACTTTCCGAACTATTTCTCAATTCTTTCTTGGCTCCGGAGGACTGTGTAGCAGGAGGGGAAATCTGTTTAGAGATCAGGAAACTGCACTGATTGGGCAGGCTGCCAGAGCTTCCTTGACTGGATTGTACCGGCAAGTTTGTTTTTCTCTGTCCAATACTGGGTAAAGGTTCCACCAAAAGCCTTTGTCTCTGCTCAGAACACCTGGTATGATCTCTGGGAAACTATTTGGCAAAGGAGTGTGGCAGCTGAAGCACAGAAGCCTCTCCTAGGTGGTTTGCCCATATCTGATTTTTTTTTTCCTTTGGCACCTTGTAACAGACCTGAGAATGTTGAAATTTTGTGCCAATGTGAACACCATTCAGTATGTCAGATTTCTCTGATACTGTGAAGATCAAAATGTTGGATGCAGAGGAAAAGTCCCAGCAGTAGATTCTAGGCCCTCACTGCCACTCACCTGGTAAATTACAACAGCCTCCATGCTGGTCTTCCTACAATGCAGCCTGTCCTCTGCTTTCCAGCCCACTTTTCTCAGGGGGATCCTCTTTCAAATACAGGTCTGATTATGTTCCTCCAATATTAAACCTCTTCAGTGACTCCGCAGTTCTTTAGGAAGAAAAGCTGAGTCCCTGAGCACAGCACTGAATACTCTTCCTGGTCTGTCCCTGTTTCTCTATATGCATCTCCCACTCCACCCAGCTTCAGGCAGGTCACACTACCATGGCTCACCAAAGATGCCTTGGAAGCCCAGTACTTTCATCTCTCTCTCTTTCTCCAACTGGAGTTTCCTTCCTTCTTTGACCTGCCTGGCAAACTCCTATGCATTCTTTAAATCCTACCCCTGGCCGGGTGCAGTGGCTCATGCCTATAATCCCAGCACTTTGGGAGGCTGAGGCAGCCAGATCATGAGGTCAGGAGATCAAGACCATCCTGGCTAACACGGTGAAACCCCGTCTCTACTAAAAATGCAAAAAATTATCCTGGTGTGGTGGTGGGTGCCTGTAGTCCCAGCAACTTGGGAGACTGAGGCAGGAGAATGGCGTGAACCTGGGAGGCGGAGCTTGCAGTGAGCTGAGATTGCGCCACTGCGCTCCAACGTGGGCAACAGTGCGAGACTCCATCTCAAAAAAATAAAAAAATAAAAAATAAACAAATCCTACACTTTCATGAAGCCTTTCAGCAGTTTCTTTCTTTGCACAACTCTACCATCTTGTCTCACGTGTTCACAGACATCTGCCTACCTCCCTCTCTAGGCTATGGTGCCCTCCAAGGGGAGGCAAGATGTTGTTTTCAAATCATTCACAGTACTTACTACGTAGGACACTCACAGCCAGTATGCAGTAACTGAAGGACTTAAATGAATAGGCAAATAAAGATGATTACCATGATAGGCCAAGATCTGAAAAGATGCTAATAATCAATGTATGAAGATATGTGAGGAACTTGCGTGTCTTCAGTACCATTCTAAATGCCATAGCAAATACAGGTGCCGCCAGAGTGCTTGCACATGGCAGCTTCACAGCCCATTTGAGAAGTAGAATTGATACATATAAAGAATAAGACCAGGCACGGTGGCTCACACCTGTAATCCCAGAACTTTGGGAGGCCGAGGCAGGCGAATCACGAGGTCAAGAGGTTGAAACTGTCCTGCTCAACATGGTGAAACCCCATCTCTACTAAAAATACAAAAATTAGCTGGACGTGGTGGCGCGCACCTGTAATCCCAGCTACTCGGGAAGCTGAGGCAGGAAAATCTCTTGAACCTGGGAGGCGGAGGTTACAGTGAGCTGAGATTGCGCCATTGCACTCTAGTGTGGCGACAGAACGAGACTCCATCTCTTAAAAAAACAAACAAAAAAGAAAACCAAGAGAATATGCAATTGAGTTCCAGCTTGTTTCGTGCTGGTAATACTTTATTTTTTCATGTGTTGATTATTGTTCTCCCGCTTGCACTGTGAGCTCCCTGAGGACAGGGACTTTGTCTTGACGATTACGTTTTCACACCTGGCATACAGTAAGTGTTCAAGATATGTTTGTTCAATGAATAAATGGTTGGTAGGCACCATTCAGTGCTGTTTAGGGTCAAATGAAGGTATGATTTGTGTGGGTTGAAGTGGTGAAGGAGGGCTTCACACATAAGCCAGTTGTGAAGGATGCAGGCATTGAAGAAGCAGTAAAAGTGGTTGTGAGCTTTACTCTTCAGAGAGTCACAATTTCAGAAAGGCTCTTGCTCTATTGAAAAGAACATAGGTTTTAGACCAAAGACATCTAGAATCAAATTTGGACTCTTTCCCTTATCTGCTATGTGATCTTGAGATCTCTGAGTTTCAGTTTCCTTGCCCATAAAATGAGATCAATATTACTTCCCTTAGAATACGCTTGTGAGCAATAAAAGTGATATCATATATAAAGCATGTAGTATATATTAGGCTCTCAATAAATGGTAAGTAAAAGCTGATATATAGGTATAGTGTGTCTGAAATATCTGGGAAACATGGATTATTTGGATGACATAGCAAAATTTGATTAAATTTTTGTGGTTATTACATTGGCACAGAACAATCAGAATAGATTCCAGTATTTTTGTGGCCTTTTAAATGTGTTTTGGGGATATCTATCACATTTCTGTACTTTTTTAACCTTGGAAAATTGGAAGTGGGTATTTGCCCCCAAATTGTCTGATACATAGATCTCGCCTTTACCATTATACTTGTGAAGGGAAGGCTTTTCTGGCAGTGGGAGCATAATGAGTAGGGGAGGGAAAGGGAAATGGGCTTTCTGTTTTGGTAGAAAAATTAGAGCTACTCTTTCAGTGACAAACCACATTGCCTGACTTTCCTTCTGCAGGCACTGCCTCATGCCTGTGTTCCTGTCGATGTTGGAATTAGAGCTGTCATTCATGGTCATGATTCTCGCCTCTGTCTAATTCTTCTACTTCGTTACGCACCATCTCTCCTTTTCCTACTGTTTTCCAGCCACCTCTGCTTCTTTTGATTTCCTTGAACATGTCATGTTCTTTTCTGACTTAGGTTATTTGAATATAATCTTCCCTTTGACTGACATTCTTTTCCTCTGGCTCTTTTCATTTTTCAGAAAATCAGCTGACTCCTTATCCTGTGGTGGTATTGGAGCCAAGCAATGGAATTGGTTTTTCAGTGTTTATTCCACATAATTCCAAGGAATGTGATTTTAAGAGTGTTTACAGTTCGTACTTTTAAAATTTTGAAATTGAATGAGTTTCAAATATGAAAATTTAGGAACATGATACCAAACTTTTCTCTGGGCACCACTGGGGTACTGCATTTGAAATCAATTCCCTCTGTCTTGGATTACCCTTAGAGCTCCTATCTCCTGCATGGAGGAGGGTGAAGGGCATTTATCACGTCTACCTCCCAACCCATTCTACCTGAGCTTCCAGCACCACACCACCTCTGGGCATTTCTGCTTTTAGTCAGCAGCTCCCAGTTCCCATAATTTTGACTTCTCTCCTTTCTAGTCCAGAAGAAATGGCTCTTCTGGGGTTGAATTCCTCCCTTTCCCCAGCAGAAATGTGTTGGGGCAGAGGAATTGCGGAGCTCCATGCCATAGAGCGTCCTGGAAGCCTTGTCATTAGGGTATCCAGGGTGGGAAGGGGAGTCAGGGGAGGGGAAGGAGGAAGGAATTGAGTTGGGAAGAGTCAAGGAGGATAAGTGAAGTTGCTGACTGATGTCTGGAATAACAATATTTCACCCTCAAAAATACCAGTAATTCAGGACTGAAAAATAAATTTCATAATATGTTTTAATTTCAAAAAGTGATAGTGTATTTGTCATTCTTATCCAACCTGGTCTCACCTCAGAAGTTCCCCCATTGGAGAGGCCATCCCTGAATTTCTAACTCACAGGCCTCCCCTACATTAATATCTTTATGTCCTCCTGGCACTTGTTTACTTTTTTACTTGTTTACTTTTGCTTTTGTTTACTTGTTTACTTTTGCTCCAAAAGTCAGGGACCTGCCTGCTTGCTCCGCAGTGCCTAGAACCTTAGTTGGTTGCAGTAAATATTTGTTGAATGGATGGATGAGATGGTTGTGGCCATCTAAGTTGCTTTGGATGAGATTAACATTGAAAACAAAACAAAAAAATCTATAGTTGCCTGCATTTCTGTCAGCCAGTCCAGGCAATGCTTATACAGCTTTGATTATTATGATCATGATTATTATTTTGTTTTGAAACCCTTTTCAGAGGCCAAGCATGTTGGAGACTTGAGGGACATAAAAATCTTTCAACTGATTGTGCCACCTGCAAACAGGATAAGCCTGACTTTCTACCTCACCCACCTCTTCCTATCACAGTTATGAATCAACAAACACACAAAAAGGGTTTTCAATTCTCCCTTTGGAAAGAGGGCACATTTATTATTCTGAGTCAGGCAAGGAAAGACTCTAGCCACAAAGACAGCTGGGAACTCAGGTCCATAGCGGGCACCCAGGACGGAGGTGAAGAGAAGGCGCCTCACTGTCTGGTGACAGCAGCTGAGGCCCTTGCTGCCTCCCTCCCCACAAAAATCCAGTTGGAACCAGTGCATGCTGGGAATCTGCCTGCCTGACAGAAACAGATGGCTTCAGGCGGCGACTGATCTCTTGGTGACACTAACTGCATAGCTACTGCTTTACTCATGACTGAACGAGACACGAGATGGCCGAGGTAAGAGTTGGTTACCTTGCCATCCCCTCTTCAGCTGAAATGACTCACATTGCTGTAGCTTAAATTTCAGTCCAGGCTCTCTGGACTGGGGGAATTTCTTTTTGCTCATGCTCCTGAGAACCAGAGTTGGCCAGGAACATCTATAGTCTCTGTCTTCAATCAAAGCATTTGAGAGATGCTTTATTTTTTCCCCCTTCCTCTGTACCTGTCACAGAAGGGGGCTTGTCTGAATTAAATGGCACATAATCTGCTGAGTGCAGCAACCCGTCTGTGCGGCCTCGAGGAAGAAGATGAGGCAATCAGAGTACCTTCCATCATTTCCTGGAAAATGTGTCAGTAGGTTGGAGAGGCAGAGTCAGAGATGGAAGTAACACTGCATGAGGAGTTACGTGGTCTATGTTCAGGGGCCCGGGTTGTCACTTACTAGATAGGGGACCTTTAGCCAGTCACTTAACTCCAGTGACCTTCTGCTTCCTCATCTCTTATGTAGGATGGTGGGACTGGATTGAGGACAGCAGATAGATTAGCTCTCCGTCTTACTGATTGGAAGTTGCTGTCCAGAGTACAGTATGGGGGATGGCTGGGAAGCCAAACTCAGCTAAGTGAGAAGGAGCAGTCAACTATTGATGTTTGCCAAGTGCATGATAGTGGCACATCTGCCTGCTATTATGAGACTTGATGGTCATTTCTGCCTCTGTGATTTTATGATTCCAGGTGTCCTGCAATGATTCTAGAGGGATCATGAAATATTTTCTAGTCTTAATAATTACTTAGGGATTGATTAACAATGGTCAGGAACATACAACCAGACTTTTGCTGAGAGTTTACCATGTTTATATTGTATCACTTAACCCCCATCCTTATGGATGGGGAAACTCAGGCTCATAGTGATTAAATGACTTGCCCAAGGTGACTCAGCTAATAGGTGATGGAGCTGGAATTCATACTGGGGTCTGTCTGCCTCCAGAACCCAAGCGCTGAACTGCCACCCTATACTACTTCCCAGTTGGAAAATATCTCAGTACGATAATTAGATGCCAGTGTGTATGGCTTTGCCTATAAGTACACAGAAATCAGAAAGGTGATTGAGAGATTCAAGTGTGTATGGCTTTGCCTATAAGTATGCAGAAATCAGAAAGGTGATTGAGAGATTCATTAACACCTACTTGCCCAGTTCTTTTGAGCATATCTTATTTGAGAAAGGTGCACATGACCTTGGGGTGGTTTGTCCAGCTCTCTAAGTCTCAGTTATCTTATTTGAGAAATGGGGTCATAGCTTTTAAAAGTTTAAATGAAATAATCCAAATAAAGCATCCTATAGTGCCCCAGATGTCAGTAGCATTCAGTACATGTTCATACTATGTTGCCCCAAGGTCATGTGGCTGGGAATTGAGCTGAGGACTGCTCACCTCCGAAGTCTATGGTGTCACCTTTTGGTTTTGGTACAAGTGAGTCCCGAGTGGACTACATGGCAGCATCAGAGGTGCTTTTGAATGCGAAAGGTGGCATGAGGATCCCTCTCACTTATGTCTGTTCTGTTGTCCAGAACTTGGTGAAAATCCTGGCCCTTACCCACTAGAGTGAAAAAGGAGGAAACCTTACCATTCTTTCTGTGCACCTTTCTCTGGCTAGGGCTTTCTCTGGTCTAGGCTTGCTCAGCAAATATGACAAGTAGCAGGCCACTCATTGTGACCACGCCCATGTGGCAGATAGCTTTCTTCACTTTCATGGCAACTGAAGTACAAGACAATCACATGTATGACTGCACTGAACGTAAAAGATTGAAGAGAAGTGATATGCCAAATAGATAACTGGGAGCTGATGTTCAGCAAAGTAAATCTCTTGGTGGCCCTAGTAAAGTTAATTTCAATCATTCTGTTTTTTTTTTTTTTTTTTCCTATCTTAGAAACGTAGAGGTTAAAAAATAATAAATATACATGAGGAGATTTAAAGTGCATGTGGAAACAGATCTTCAGAGTACAAGTGGGATATTTCTTTATAGAAAGAGTTTTCCCTCTTGATTTTTTTCCTTGGGTAAGTTTCTTTCAAATCAACTCAATTCATTTGGTGCTATTGCTTTTCTTTTGTGAAAACTATTCTGGGGATTTGATCAAAACCAACATGAAAATACAACCCTCAAATGGCAAATATCAGGGAATCTGAAATTTGCATTTTCTAGGCTAAAGTAATTTACTGGCTAAGTTTGCTGTCTCCCCACTCCCCCAACACACATACAACTCTTAAGTCTCATTCCCCTCTAGGCTCCCTGTCTCTCAGTTTATTTCCAGCATGCATGCATATGCATCCTTGCATACACAGGTGTGCACATATGCATGTATACACACACACAGACACACGACTCACACGTGACACACACATTTTACTCTGTGCTAATAAATAGGCCAGTATTGGCTAGGCTGGGCCTCAGGACTGTCTGGTTTAAATCTAAGCTGCCTGGGAGATCTGGAGTAATAAGTGAGTGACAACAGGTGCAGATTTCGTTACACCCTTCTGAACTCAGCCCATAGTTCTTTCTTTGATTCTTTTCACCCAACACCCTTGCTTCAATTGTGTCCAATAAATTTTATAGCTACATGATCCTGTTTCAGAGCTGAAGGGAGATTTTTCCTTCCACTTGGCTAAATGGTGCCTAAGTCAAAACACCACTTCCTGCCCCCTCCTCACACTTTAAGAAGTAATAAGGAATAAACCCCAGGCCATAGCTGTTGCTGGGTCCTGTATCTTCAGTTTTGCATGTGAAGAGCTAATTTTCTGGTCCCATTTTAGAAAAGCCAAGAATTAACTTGCAGAGAATTAGCCATAATTGGGGAGAAAATAATTACTTGGCTTTTTCTGCCCTGTGATAACTGGAGCCACTGGCAAATCTTTCACAGCGGTGTCAACGCCTACTTCTATTTAAAACAAAGTATTGCACCAGGGACCTTGAAAGCTACATCTGAATGTTCTCTGTAGTACATTTTGGTCCAAACCACCCTGAATGTTGGACTTGGATTCATTTCATGTCTGTTTTTGGTGCAAAATCCCAGTGCAGGGAGACATTTCATATTACAGTGGAAGACATGAATGGCTTTTGCAGGTGTCATGTATGCTCATGGGCCCAGCATGCATACTTAAGGTTGGGTCCGATCAGGAATTTTTTTAGGAGCAGTCTGTGGTCTAAGCTGAGAATTGTTTCTTATAAGGGCCCATTTTCTTCTAGCATTTTTCTATTTTGAGACTTTGCCCAGCTGTCTCCATTCTCTAGAATGTAGACTTAATAAAAAATCTCTTGATTCACAATAAACATGGAAAGGAGATGGTACACTTTTTCCATTTGCTAGTAGAGGTTTGCCTGAATACAGTTGGTCATATATCTCAGTGCCCTCTGAGTACAACAAAATGTCATGCCCTCCCATGATTTCAGACACCACTCTGCAGTAATGACTTATGTGAATATCAGCCTTGCGTCTCACCTGAGCTCCAGCCTTAAGGGCAAGCTTTTTATTGGGTAGCCCTACCTGCTGGCCCATTGACACCCCAGGTTCAACTCATTTTCCCTAAATAAGTTTCCTTTTCTTTCTGTGTTTTCTATCATGGTAAAGGTGCTGTGATCCTGTAACTCAAACAAGAAACCTTGATGGCATACCTTCCATATCCATTACTGTTACCTAAGTGGGGGACAGTCTATGATACTGTGTCAGATATCACTGGGATCCATTGTCCTCATAACTGGGCTCCCTGGGTCCAGTCATCTTTGCCTTTCCTCCAGCTTCTCCCCCATGTCACCTACTCTTCCTACCTCTTCCTCTCCTCTCCACCCCCACTAAAACAATACTTCATACATCCCTTGTGTTATCTTTACATGTAAATCTGATATTATTTAACTATTTGAACTGTTTAGTAGCATCCCACTGCTGGCAGGAAACAAGTCCTAACTTCCTAGTATAAGGAATATAAGGTCCAGTGTGATCCAGGTGCTCCCTGACTCTCCAGTCTCACCTCCTGTCACATTACCATGGATCAATCCCCATGGATCCCTTTATTCTCTTTCAACTCTGTATTTTTGCATATGTGACTTTCTTCTGCTCGTAATGCCCTTTCTTAATTGGCCTGTACCTTCAACTCCTACACTTCTGTATTATTAGACTGTAGCACTAGATGTGGCTTAAATAAGTTAGATTATTTATCTGATAGTCCAGACATAGATGCTTTCCGTGAGATCATCCGGGAACCCAGGTAGCTTCTGCATTGTACTGTGCTTAACATGATGCCCCTTTCTGCATGATCCAAAGTGGCTTTCAACCACAGCTTCCTTCAAGGCAGCAAGATGGAGATTAGATGAACAAGGGACATACCTTCTTCCCTTTGGTGCTGTGACTAATAAGAAATGTATTTTTGGTTTCTGTTCCAGGTTCATGACAGAGAGCTCCTAAAAGTTGTAACTTCCAGAGTGATCGGGGTTCTAGGAGCATCTTTTGTTGTACTATTTAGACTTTGACTCTGGTTCCTAACAGAGCTCCTAAATCCCTTGGGATTTCCCAAGTGATAGAGCATCTTTTGCTTTAACGAGGCGACTCTCGGGCTCCTGAACTTCAGAATGGGAGCTTCAGAATGGGACTTGGTCACCAGAAAGACCATGTGATGATTAGCAGCTCAGAATTTTCAGCCCCCCTCCTCACACCCACCCAGTCCACCAGGAGGAGAGAGAGGCTGGAGATTGAGTTAATAAGCGATCATGCCTACGTGATGTATCATCCGTAAGAATCCCTGAAAGATGGGGTTCAGAGAGCTCCCAGGTTGGTGGACGAGTTGAGGTGCCTGGAGAGGGCATGGAAGCTCCACACCCCTTCCCACTTACCTTGCCCTATGTACCTGTTCGTCTGGCTGTTCATTTATATTTGCATTCTTTGTAATAAGCCAGTAAATTTAAGTAGCGTTTTTCCCTGAGTTTTGTGAGCCATTATAGCAAATTACCAAACCTGAAAAAAGGGGGTTATGGGAACCTCCAGTATGTAGCTGATTAGTCAGAAGTATGGAAGGCCTACACTTTTGATTGGCATCTAAAGTGGGAGCAGTCTTGGACTGAAGCCTTAACCTCTGGGATCTGCCCTTACTCCAGGTAGTTAGTTTAGAATTGAATCGTGGGACACCCAGTTGGTTTCTGAAGAGTTAGAGTATTGGTTAGTGTGGGAAAATTCCTCACACATGTGGTGTACAAATTATTGTGGGTATGCAGAAAAATGTTCTTTCCCTTTGGTGGCAGTTTCCAGAGTTTGTAAATATCTCTGCTTCCCAATCTTTTGTGCCTCCTGTCTGTCCGGTGCTCCACATCTGTAGTAATGGCAGCAGCAGCAGCAATTCTGGTAGTAAGCAATTCTGGTAGTAGTCATGGCGGTGCTTCTCTCGTAGAAGCTGTAATAGTAGTAGGAAGAAGAGGTGTAGGCATAGTATCAGTATCATAATTTCTCATTCCTAGTTTCAGAAGAGATTGAAAGGCTAAGTAACATGCCTGAGGTCACATAGTTAATAAGTAAATGGCAAAGCTATTGTTCTGACTGAGAGCTCTCTCACTTCAGAGCTCACCACTAGACTGTGGGTAGCTTTCAATCCAATCACACTGAATGACAATTATTTCCTTACATGATTACCTCTCTCACAAGATTCTGAACTTCTTGAGGAAAAGGACATATTCAACTGACCTTTGTATCTGTAGAGCCTAGCTCCAAGGCTGGGCGTATCCATCAGTTTTAGACATTGAAATCAGGGTTTCTTAACCTTGGCACCATTGACATTTTGGGCCAGATAATTCTTTGTTGTAGGGCTGTCCTGTTGTGCATGACAGGATGGGTGGCACCATCCCTGACTTCTACCCACTAGTTGCCAGTAGCACATCTCACCACCCCCAGCCAGATAAACCAAAAATATCTCCCCACATTGCCAGTTATCTGCTGGGAGACAAAATGTCCCTGATTAAGAACCACTGATTTAAATTAAATGAAGGCCAAAGAGCCTCAAGTAGTATTCATATCCCGAAAGGGTATTTTCAGAATTGTTGAGGCTGCTGGATCTCTCAAGGATGATGATGTGTTTTCCAGGCCTCATGTGTCTGGAGCACAGGTTGCCTGTGGTGGTGGCTGCAATGATCTCAGTATGCCAGGCCTTCATGGGGAATACCAGAGAGGGTCCCTCTGGAGCAGCTCTCACTGGATCATGGAGACTGTCTGTCTGGCATTGTACCACCTGGCAAAATCTCTTTGCCTTAACCAAAAATATGTTTTTGTAAATTTCCTGGCAAAGCAGGGGTTGCATTCTGTTTCCTGATTTCTCTCTTTTATTTCCAGATGTGTCACTGGTGGCACATAGACACAATGAGAACTCCGCTGGAAACTCAAGTTTCTCATTCTTCACCAGCCCAGTTGTCATGATTTTCCCACCGTCTAAGCCAGTGTAGGTTACGTTACCCATGCGCTGGTCAGTGCTTGGATGTCGGTTTTACTTTCTAAATTCTAGATCTGTGGCATGCTTTAGGGAGGAAACTTTATGGGTTATTACACAAATGGAGTTAACCCTTCCCTGCTTGCAGTGTTTTTGTTAGTGACAGAAATGTGAATTCACGATCTGCCATTTATTATTTGTTTCATTTTGGACAACGTGCTTAGCTTCTTTGATCCTTGATTTGTTTACCTTCAAAACAGAGTAACCTACTTTTCCTGTCTACCTCCATGGGGTTATTATTAAAACACAGTAAGATAATCTGTTCAAAAGGCTAAAACTCCCTATTATGATTTACTATCAGTACACCTTTTGTACCCAAGAAAACTCTACAGTATCATTGTTCATGGGCACCAAATTGTAAGTTCAGTTAAGGCAAACTTTGTGTCCTTTTCTGCCAGTTTCTAAGACCTAGAAGGTATTCAGTAAATATATGGTGAATGACAGTATGAAAAAAATTGGGAAGTCAGATTCTGTGGTTCATTGTACCAGTGAGGGCTGGAGGGAGGCGAGTGAATGATTTGTGTGGCTTTGTGTCATTTGTATTTGTGACAGACATTCCAAGCATTAGCATTTTTAAGGGTTCACCTGATGTTTATTTGGGGTCACAAGTGAGTGCCTGCAGAGTCAGGACACACTTAACAGTCTGGCAGATATGCGACAAGACAGGGTGGGAAGGGACCCAAGGGAACTAGAGAGGGCATACCCAGCTGTCTTAATCCTTTTGAGCTGCTCTTAAAGAATGCCATAGACTGGGTGGCTTAGAAACAACGGAAATTATTTCTCACTGTTCTAGGGCTAGGAAGTCCAAGATCCAGGCACCACTTTATTCCGTGTCTGGTGAGGGCTCACTTCCTGGTTCACGGGTGACCATCTCCTCTGTGTCCTCAAAAGGCGGGAGTAGTAAATGAGCTTTCTGGGATCCATTTTACAAGGGCCCTACTTCTTCATGACCTAATCACCTCCCAAAGGCCCCACCTCCAAATACCATCACCTTGAGGATTAGGTTTCAACATAGGAATTTTGAGGGGGGGATACACACATTGTCTATATTGCCAACGTAAAGACATTCACAGTTATACATTTTGAAGTCTTTGCATCAGCCAAACAAAATATATCTTTGGGCCAATTTAAGTCTTCAGGCAAAAATTTACAACTCCTAATTGACAGAGTACCTAGTATAAACACTGGGACAGATGCGGGGCAGATAAAGATGAGGTGCTCAGGATCCAGCAGCAGCAATGGACAGGAAATTAATAGTGAGTCAATGAGAATATCCAAGATACATGGAGAGCTTAGCCCAGCACTGTCTAGTATCCTTTACAAATGATGACTTGTATTTAATCCTCACAACAGCCCAATGTGAGTTAGTGGATATTATGAGGACACTAAGGCACAAAGAGGCTGATGTTTTGCCGGAGGCTTTGAAGCCAGTAGCTGGGGAATAATAAAATGCAACGTGTATGTCCAATGACAGAAGGAAACACAGAAGCCCCCTCTTAGATCTCACTACTTCTACTCCTGCCCCTCCAGCCCCTCCATTTGAAGATCCCTGAGGGATCTGAAAATGCAACTTTGATCATGGCACAGATCAGTCCTGAGGTTTGTGCAGTGACATCCCCATGCCATGGAGGCCCTGCACCTTCTGGACGCGCCTCTCTTGCCAGCCTTGCCCGCCCCTCATGCTCTATGCTCAGCTTCACTTGCCCAGATGGGCAAGCGCTTTGCCTCTTTGCAGCCACTCTCCCCTTTGCCTGTGTCTCCTTGTTATGCAGGGCCTTTCTTATTCCTCAGGCCTCAGCTCAATGTCACCTCCTCAGAGTGGGCCTTTGCTGCCCACCCTGCCCAAAGATGGCCCACTTTCTTCTTTACCACTTGCTTATTTCCTCCCTCACATGTGTGCATGTGTGTGTGTATGTATGTATGTATGTGTGTGTGTGTGCGTATTGTCTGATGCCCCAACTTGACTGTAAGCTCCAGGAGTGCAAAGATTTTTGTCACGTTCACTGCTGCATCCCATTGCCTGAGACAGTGGCCAACATGAAGGAGACATACGAGAAAGCAATGTGTGTGCACTGAGTGAGCGAGCGCATGGGAGGAGCTGACTTCATGGGGCAGATTTAGTCAGAGAGACTGTGGCTGGCCTGGTGTCACATTGGTGAGAAGTGGCACAGTTGGGATTTGAACTGATCATGACAGCATCTTGGTTGAATCCCATCATTGACTCCCTACCGCCCTCAGGTTGGACTCCCTGGTGTTTACCATGGACGATGAATCTTGATGTCTGACCCCTGTAGCACTTCTAGCCTCATCACCCACAATTGTCTACACATCCTCCCTTGCCTCTTTCTATTTGCATTGACTTCACCGTCCCTCAGTCACCCCACCTTCTGTCTGTCCCTGCTCTTCCTTATGTTCTCTTCCCACGGGTGACTACCCTCTGTCTGCCCTTCTGTTTCATGGGGCTGTCTCTTAATTGTCCTTGAAATTTCAACTTCAGTCCTCCTTCCCCCGCAAACTTTTTCCAAGTCCGTGGACTAGACTAGAACCCCCTCAAGTGCCCCTCATTGTATTTATCACGATTGTCACTCTATAGTTATTTTTGTGATTTACTGTCTAATTTCTGGCTTTTCTGCCCGTGGCCCCTAGAACAGCAGCATGTTCATCTCATTTTTCTTCTGCCCTGGGCTTGTTAGGTAGGAGGTGCTACATAAACGTTTGTCAAGGAAATGAATAAATTGTTGGATGAATGAATGAGAGTAAGTGAATGAAGAGTTCCTGAATTTGCTTTTATGCCACCTCCCTTCTCTGGGAAGTTTGACGCAGGATAGGATTTCCCTGGCATAGAGCAACACTTCTCTTTGGAGATCTCAGCCTGTGCCTGGAGACTGGGTAAAGTTGAATGACAAGGGTGCAGGAAGCCTTGTGTTGTCTTGTCACAACACAGGAAGGGAAAGTACTTTGGCTTTTACTGTTATAAATAGGACTAAAATTAGCTCTTTGGGGGTGATCTTTGTTTACCACTGCCTAAGGCCACTGTCCTTGGAGAAAGGTCAGGAGGTGGGTGTTTACAAGTTCTGTCCAAACTCTCCCATGACACTACACCACAGGCCCTCATTTCCCTGACTCATTGTTAATTAGAGCCGAGGTGGAACTTCAGATGCTGAGTTTGTCTTTGAAGAAGGATCCAGACCCTAGGATGTCATCCTGGAGACTTTGCTCTTCCTTATCCTTCATACGTGGTCCTCTACTGTCCTGATAGTTTCACTTCTTCCTCATGGATATTGGGATATAGAACGGGTGGCAGATTTTTATTGTTTCCTGAGGAGCCCTGTGCTTTAATTTCTATTATGTGTGAAGATGCCTGCCGTGACCACCAGATTGGGTATTCTGCTAGATTGGTGTTTGGGAGCCAGTTGTAGACAGAGTCAACCAGAATATAAAAAGTGTGGGTTCAGAGATAAACCCACTCCTGCCCTATAATGACAGTAACAAAACTGGCCCAGTGGTAGAGCTCTCATCACAGGCCAGGCACTACGCTAAGCACACAGTGTGCACCACTTTAGACTGGCCCATTCTCTGGAAAGTTTTAAACATACACAACAGCAAAGAGTATAATGAAATTCTGTGTACCCATTACATGTAGGGGCTGAAGATGTATTTGCCTTGATACTGCTTTCAAAGCAATGGGTCTAGTGACTGCTTTGGGGGAAGAGTTAGGGAAATGCTTAACTCATGTTAACACTGATATTATAAATTGTCAGAATGCAGCTTGCTCTGGAGATTATATCTGGTTATATATATGCACATGTCAATGATTGCTGTAGTCCACTGGTAAGGGGATGTATATTTAACTTAAAATGTTCTTTTTGGAGTTTTTACATAAATGTCACTAAATACATGAATATTTCAGATCCCTTCTCAGTCTAGAGTAGTATTAGATTCAAGGGAACTACCTGTTTTGAGGGAATCTGAGCCAGTTTATAGGCTGGCAGGAAAATCAAGTAGTGATGTAAAATCCACCCTTCCCACATGGCCTCTGACCAGCCCTGGAGAGATATTGGAGTTTTAGAAGAGGCCATTTAATGAGAGATTATCCATAAAATTTGATGCAAAGATTTCAAGAGAAGTCTTTTTAGTACTTGTGTGTGTGTGTGTGTGTGTGTGTGTGTGTGTGAGAGAGTGTTTAAATGTGGCAGGCTAAAGTGAAGAAATGCGACTGCTACTGATAGTGGCTATTGTTTATTGAGGCTGTGTGTGGGTCAGTTGCTGTGCCAGGAGGTCCTTTGACTATAGTCTATTCCTCAACAAGGCTTTTAGTTCAGTGTTATTACCCCCATTGTAGATGTGAGAAAATGGAGAGTTTCAGAGAGTTGCCCAAGAGTATTCACATAACAAGTGGCAGAGCTGGAATTTCAATCTAAGCCTGTTTGCAAAGTGTTTGCCTTTTCCATCAGACTACACAACATCTGAAAACATTCTAGCTGCTTACTTGAGAGGTAAGTATCAGTTGGGAACTTACTCACTTCTTTCTTTGTTTCAATATATAACCCAGAATGCTTTACAAATTCTGCAGAATTAGCCAGTGCTCATGTTTAGGCATATCATAGATTTTTAAAAAATGGCTAATGTTCGTGTTCCTTTCCTTGTGCTTTGGAAACAATTTTCAGAGTCCAATACCTATTGTGACAACTTTCCTAAACACTCAAAGTGCCAAGTTCATCTTGTTAGCTGTTCTTCTACCAGGCAATCAAAGCTCATATTAGTTCCCTGTGGATTCATTATAGTCCCTGGGAAACCAAAAGTTTTGCCTGTGGTTGGCACATATCAGTTAATTGCCTAAATTATAACTTCTCAGTATTAGGAATTCTCTTAGAAACTAATACCACAATTTAGTATGATGTATTTCAATTGAGGGGGAAAATATTTGGAAATGAATTTATCTTGACTCCGGGATAATATCTTTTGCCTCACATTTAGAAATTTACATACTGGGTCACTTGCATGACCCCAAACAACTTTCAAGTTTTCTTATTTCCTCAGTACACCTGGCTTTGTTCTGGACGAGGCCAGCCCCTGTTCCAACGCATGATTTAAATATCCACGGTTCTGCACCTTTGTGTATAATGTTTATAATGTTTACCATCTTATGAACTGTTTATATCTACTTCATAATCTACTCTCCCCTTCTATTTTTCCTTGCACTTGACAGCCCAACTGGATGTTGTCTCTTAATTCTTTGTCACTTCATGGCAGTTTGTAATTCTTTAATGTTACTTATTATATTTCAGCTACAGTGCAGTAATGGATGGGCTCATTTACTCTCCTCTAGAGTACTGAATGGGACTGTGTCTTATCTCTGTGTGCCTGATACCTTGCATAGAATTTGCACCTCGTAGCCACTCAATAGATTTTAATTAATTGAAATTTAAAAGGGAATTTGTGTGTTTTTATTTAAACAAGACCATAAATTAGGCACAACTGTTTTCATAAATTTGAAATTCCCAGAAACATTATTCTTTAATACTGTACTTTTGTTGAGATTGAAGAGATTGGCTTTATAGTAAATGAAATGAACCACAGAATCGTTGAACCACAGTAACAACAATACTAACAAAAACACCAGAAATCATCTGTGTAATCCATTCACCTCTCGTAAAGCCAGACAGTTCCCCAGCCACCTTAAAATGATGGAACTCTCCTTTCCTTAAAGATACTTTTAAAGAAGACTGTCGTCTTCTCCCGTTCCACGTCGTCATGTCTTCTAGCCCTACAAGTTAGGCAACTTTTCCTCAGATAATCGAAACCCTCCCTTACTGAAATTTATGCTCATTGCTTTCATAGAAATGAAAAGCAGCTGCTTTTAACTGAAAATATTTCTCCTCCTAAAGATGGTTATTCCATTATTCCGTATCCTTCTCTTCCATAGGCATAATTCTCCCTTCTATCTGACATTCCTTTTTGTTCTATATTTCTAAACCATTGAATACTACTCTCTCAACTTACGGTCTTTTGCCTAAAAAAACTTGGACTGGGTATGATTAGTAAGTGATCGTTGATTTTAGATGTACTGAGAAATATGTCTCACACCATTAAAACTAGTCGATCCAGCCAGGCTGGTGGGTAACTAGAATACTGTGACCCCACGTGATATGCGGCGGTGTCTTTTAAAGCCTGCCATCAACCATTCCCATCTCAGTTTCTCCAGTTGCTTAATTTATAAGATATAATTTATTTGTTATAAACTGTTTTGCAAGGTTCAAAAAAAAAAAAAA
>NW_016806642.1:10050410-10075969 GCF_001698545.2 Rhinopithecus bieti | reverse complement strand
AAAAAAAAAAAAAAAAAAAAAAGGAAATGATACACAAGAGAGTTAGATTGAATTTAGGCCATGTTTTTTATTTTTTTTTCCCTCATATCTGGTTTTAAATAAGCCCTAAGAGTTCTCTCAATTAGAAAACACACGGTAATTCTAAAGGAGATAAAAAAGGAGCATGTACACTCCAAGTGCACTTTTATCTTTTCGTATTTGAGAAACCCCACAAAGCTCCTTCTTACAAATTAAAAAGGATAGCAAGCAGGCAGCTTCCTTTCGTCATTTAGTTTAGCAAGCATATTGATTTACGTTTGAGTAGGGGCCTCTGATCTCTTTTGTTTGTGGGTGGTTTTGTTTGTTTTTAATATGAACTCATTTAAAAACTAAATTTATAGACTGAGTCACAAAGGTAGAGCTCCAGTTCAACACTCACAGTAGACTTTCTGTGCAAAAATAAAATAGATATTTATGTATGTGGTAGTAGGTCAAAGAAGACATCAATGATAACTATTGATTCAGTAAATATTAAACATCTACAATGTGTCCTTCTTACTAGGAAGACTAAAATGCAGGATGTAGCATTCCTGCATCTAGTGTGCAGTGTAGTATGGGAGAGAGAAATAATTTAGCAGGTGATCATAATGTAATAAATGCTATGATAGGAAGCAATTAAGGCACAGTGGAGGGGCAAATAACACACCTTTGGATGAATTCTCAGAGGAATTGACACCAGAAGGTGATTAGGATTTACCAAGGTTAAGAAAGGTGAAGATGTTTCAGGAGTGCATGACCAAGTACAGAAGTGAATGGAAGCGTGACCCATTCCAGACACTGAGTTTGTTTCAGCCAGAGAACAGGCAAACAAGGGAAAACTTCAGTATTCTATCCTAGGTTCCTCGGGATGCACACTTTAAGGACGTGTTGCGTTTTTCTCTGGTATTTGTTTATTGAAGTTCCCAGAACCTCCATAGAGCTAATTTCTGTAGCCTTTGTGCTCCCATAAAGCTTTATATATGTACCCACATTTAAAACTTTCTCACAATACTTTTTGTATTTCCTCCATTTGTCTGTTTTCCCATCTACCCTCCGAGCTAATCAAGGGAGAAGACTCAGTACTCACCTCTGTCTTTCTGTGGTGCCGTGCTGAGTGCTGGCAGAAATGTGTTTGGAAATCAGTGAATCTCTCTGTGAATGGCTAGAGCATTCTAAGTGGTTTTGCTTCTAACTGTGCAGGAGGGCACAGATTGGGCCCAGTATTATAGGTTTGCAAATTCAAGATATGAACCAAGAATTTGATTCTTAACTCAGTTTTGTGTTGACTTGAGCAAGCTGAACTGGATTGCTTATGTCATATTTCATTTAGTTTAGTTCAGATAATGGCTATCAAATTAGCTGACAACCCATCTCAGTTCCCTGTAGTGTTCTTAGTGTCTTAAAGTGGGTTTTCATTTGAACATTTCTTTTTTAGTATTTTCTTTCTCAGAAGTAGCTAAGAGATGATGATGATGTTGATGCTGAGGAAAACAATGGGAACAAGAACAGCTGCTTTTTATTGGGCATGTGCTATGTGAATTAACCCAGCACTTAACCTTTTAATGAATTTATGAGTTAATTACTACTATTACCCTTCTTAAGAGATGAAGAAAATGAAGAGCAAGGAGGATATCTTACTCACTAGTGAATGATGGCTTCACCATGTCTGATCCAAACTGTACTCCGTAATGCCTTCTTCATAGCAGCACTAAAATCTAAAAGTCTGGAAGAGTCTTTAGGAGATCAGTTATTCCATTTCACATCTGGAGGCAGGATCATGCTTGAACTGAATGCCTTGGTCCACTGCCTGAAATGTATCCTCCACAACCTTTGTCCACCTGGTGAACTCCTACTCATATTTCAGGACTCACAGTTCAAACTGCTACTCCTAAGTGAAGCTTCCTTAATATTCCCAGGTAGAGTTGCCCTCTTCCTCTGTTGTTTCTCTTAAATATCTTGTATTTCACTCATGAAATTCACCAATCATGCATAGGGTATGTTTCTAGAGGTAGTTTGTATAGTTGTTAAAGGCATGGACTCTGCAGCTAATTGTTTAGTTCCAACTCTAGCTCTACCCATATTAGCTAAATAATATGGTGCTGTCTTCTGCCAACAGACTGTTAATCCCTTGAGGCCAGATTATATATACAAGAATTTCTTAAATGGCTGTCACAAAATTGTCATGTTTTTGACCTTAATAGCAAGTCTGAATGTATCCTCCTTCTGAAGAGCTGATGTATTGTTTCTGCCAGTTTCTGGATCTGATCCCTGAAAGATGTTGAAAACCTAATTTTAAGGCCATTTTCCTGTTTGTTTTTGTTTTTGTTTTCCATTTCTGTTTCCTTTCCCTCTCTTCCTACTTTCCTAGAGACAGGGCATCTTGAAAGCTACGAAATCTTCGGGTATATACTTCTACTTCACCAACTTCCTTTTAATGTTTTTACCTCTTTGTCTTGTGTGGCAAATCTTAATCTGACTCTGCTTTGTGTCAAAGGGATACTGTTCATGTTAAAATTCTCAGCTCTGAGAGGTATGTGAGTAGGCCGTTCCTTGGGTGATGGGACAGTTGACATCATATCTGAGAACAGCATCACCTTCACTTATGTGAAGTGGTGCCCTTCACTTATGGCCGTTGTCATGATGACAGGGCCTGACAAAGATAGGAATAGGAAGAGGGAAAGAATTCTTCCAGCGCTTTTATATTTTGCACTATGGGAAAAGAGTGGCATCATTTCTAGGCCCTAAACCAAAATTGATAGAAACAGAAGACTAGAACCCTAAGATCTGCTAAATATTCTCAGGGGGTTGAGGTATCAAATATCTGCAGATGCGGTCACTGAGCAAAATCAAGGAGAGCAGTTTAGGATCTTTAGTATGAGGGAAATGATAATGCTTTTCAGTACCTCTTAGAGTTGTCAGTGTCTCATAAAAGATAAAGAATATTTGTTGAGTGACCACAGCTTGCTAGGTACTGTGCTACACCATGGCATAGTATATTTATTACTGAGAATTTGTGGAGATAATCCTAGCTTATCAAGGAAATATTTGTTTTACAATTTGTTCATGTGCTTATTTACATTGAAGAATATTCTCAAGTTAAGATGATTTTTTTAGATGCTCCAGAGGCCAGAAATTAATCATAAAGGGCCCTAATAGCCAAAAAGAATTGAAATGCACTAGGCCAATTGGTAGACATTATTTCAGTCTGTTCTCTTTTATCCTTTGCCAGGAATCATACATTATCTCTTTAAGGCAGAGCAGCCTTGGATGACCATATATTAATATAATAACTTGCTTTTCCTTGCTCCCCACACCCGAACTAGTAGCTTTAGAATAGCTTTGCTGTTTTTCACTTATTTCTTGTCTGTAGCACTAGATCCCAGGCTTACCGATTATGCACACTTTAGATAACTTTGGGTCAGCTCAGTACTGAACTTAACAAATGGCAAGTCAGGAATGCCATCAAGACTGAAGAATGTTGGAAGATAAGGATTATATAGACACCACTGTGCTTATTGATACACACTGTGTTGTCCCATAATTGGATAGGCCAAAATGAGTTGACACTGGAAGAGGTGTTTTAATATTGGAACTTATAAAATGTTTAGAAATGTTGTCCTATCTGAGTCAGACTGAGATAGGTACGTATGTTTTCTTTCTCTTCTGAGTAACACTGGGAAATAGTTATGATTGGGAATAGGTCTTGGTACCAATAACCTCATATATACACTAGGGTAGACCTTGCAGAGGAAGCCAGCACCAGGGCATGCGACCATGAAGCAAAGGGGTTCAGAAGAACTAGTGAGTCTTCAGATGGCCAGAGGCAAAGGCTGAGATCAAGCCTCAGGTCCAAGAAGCCAGAATAAGCCTGAAATAATTGAGTGAGAATTGCAACATTACTAGCATGGAGAAGAGGCTAGGGGAAAGGCAGGAGCAAACCCAAGGGCTGGGGGTCTGAAGATGTTGCCATCACAAGGCAGCCCCATTTTAATGGCCTCTAGCCACAGGGTCTGCCATTGAAAACTGTAGGAGTAGACAGATGCTGGATGGAAACCCTTGACCCCAGGTCTTTGCTCCCTTCATGAAGGAATCTAAAGCAAAGTAGAGATTTTTTTTTTAATTTAAACTTTATTTTTAATTGTCAAATAATAATTGTACGTATTCCTGGGGTACATAGCGATGTTTCCATACATATAATGCATAGTGATCAGATTAATTAGCATATCCATCTGAAGCCTTTTTCATTTCTTTGTGTTGGGAATGTTTAATATCCTCTTTCTAGTGAATAGAAACTATATAATACATTATTGTTAACTGTAGTCATCTTACAGTGGTATAGAACAGGGTTCCCCAACCCCATGGGGTTCTATACCACTGTAGGATGACTAGGATTAACAATAATGTATTATATAAGTACTGGTCTGTAGCCTATTAGGAATCTGGCTGCACAGCAGGAGGTGGGTGGTGGGCTAGTGAGCATTACCACCTGAGCATCACCTCCTGTCAGATCAGCAGTGGCATTAGCTCCTCAAAGGAACGGGAACCCTGTTGTGAACTGCGCAAGTTAAGTTGCACGCTCCTTATGAGAATCTAATGCTTGATAATCTGAGGTGGCACAGTTTCACCCTGAAACCATCCTCCTGAGCCCCTACCCCTGGAAAAATTGTCATCCACAAAACTGGCTCTTGGTGCCCAAAAGTCTGGGGACCGCTGGTATAGAACAGAATTTATTTCTCCTACCTAGCTGTAATTGTGTATCCTTTAACAGATCTCTCCCTATCTTTTTACATGTCCTTTGATACCTATGCTCTATGGACCCCCTATAATATTTCTTCATTATACTTATCCTTCATAGTGATTATTAGAGTGAGCTCTTCATGGATTTTTCTCTCTTACCAGACTCTAAGCTCCATGAGGGAAGAGATAATATCTATGCCTGGTACATAGTAGGAGCTTAATAAATATTTTTGGAAGGAGAGAGATAAAGAGGGAGGAGGGAAATAAATGGCTCTTTTGCTTTTTTTCTTCATGCCAGGGCAACACTCAGCTTCTGAGGTATGCACAGCAAGGCTCTTGCTGACACGGGTGTGGCCCCTTCCTGCCTCACTTCCAGCCCTGGGCACATGCAGTTCTTTCCACCTGGCGCAGTCCTCCTCCTCCCTGCTCTATACTTGCCTCTGCTTCTAATTCTGCTTCTTCCTCTTTTTCTGGTCTCCTGCAGCCTAATCATCCTCCTGACACATTCTTTCTTTAACCATCTGAATGCTTTCAGTATGGTTCCTGTGAGCTCTGAATGTTCTGGAAGCCATTGTTTTTCTTTGTTTGTTTGTTTGCTTTGATAATTTTGGATATTTTACTCTTGCTCATTATGGAATGACTTTACAGCTGAACTCTCAAAACCAGACCTCATTTTCCCAACTTGAGAGAACATCTCATTGCTGTCCCTGTGTCCTTGCCTATGGCACGCATCTCCCGAACACCCTTTTTTTTACCAGAACATCCTCACAGCAAGCCTAAGGCAGCTAACTCTTTGCTTCCTACAGTTCTGTGTTTCTTGAGCTCTTTCATCTGTTTTATTTTCATATTTTTCCTTTGTTAAGAAAGGGAGATAACAGACAAGATAAACACGAGAAATTAAATACCTCAAAATTACTGTACTTTTTCACTTGGAGTAACTGGCCTTTGCAATGTTTTGTAAATATCTTTCCCTGAGTGGGCCTGAATAAGTATGTAGTTAACAAGCATGGACTTCTAATTGATCAGGGCAGGTTTTGAACTTCTGTCCTCCTCTTTCCTAATGATATAACCTCCAACGACTTAATCTTCTGAGCCTCAGTATTCTCTTCTGTGAAATGGAAATACTAATAATAGTATCCTCACAAGTTTGTTGTGATATTCGGTAACACATAAAATTCCTTTACATAATGCCTGGCGTATAATAGGGAGTAAATAAGCTGTCACTTGTTTTCTTTCCTTTCCTCCTTTCTCTCATATTGCCTCTAATTATTACCGTCCTTATTTTTTAGGGGACATATTCAAATCTGTGAATCCAGAGGCTTCATCGCAGTCTTGGAATATTTTGGTGGCAACTTTAAGATCTTTTGTTTTCTGACTCTTAGATCTCTTTCTTTTGGTGGCATGGGAAAATTCCCTCAACTCGATTATTTATTCAGTTCTTTCATGCTCCCCATATTGTCATGGCCGTGTTTGAATCATGTTATCGGCAAGTCTGACCGAAAAGGCAATTTAATATTGCCCTGTGTTGCATCATTGCATATATTATTTCGGCCTGTCACGGGCCTGTCAGCAAGTCTTGATGAAGTACAGAGCCAATAGTAACAGGTCTGAAATCTGACAGCTCTTTAACAGAAGCTGCTGCGATTGGTGCAGTGGTATTTCTTCAGAAATTAAGGCCTTCTTGGTCTCTTTGTTGATACAATTAGCAATCCAATCCAAGTCATTTTATCTCCCCACAAGCTGTATCTTCAGGGCTGGTAATTCAGTCTGTTGCATGGCTTGGAAAAACAGAGCCATCCGAGGCCTGTGATGTACCAAAGGCTGCAGCCAGGAATATCTTGGTAATTTATCCTCACTCTCAGCTCTAATTATTCTGTTCTTCACTAGCTGGTTCGATTGAGACTCTCCAGGTTCAGCCTTCCCTAAGCAGAGAACAAAAGGTTTCCCTTGAAAGTGGGGGCCTGGCAATGTCAGTACAGTGAGCTGCGTATAAATAATGCAGCAGCGCCGGCTTCATTTTTATAAAATCTTGGTGTAGAAATGCATGAGAATGATCAGGCCCCTGGAACTCAGCAGGCATGTGCTTTTGATGTGCGCCTTGCTCTGAGTAAAAGCAGGAGAATAAAAAGTTCTTGTTTGTGCTGAGGCTACTTCATGGTCTCTGGCTGGGATTTTGGTGACCCTTTTGCTTTGTTTCTGATAGAGTCTGGATGCTCCTACCTGCCTAGGAAAACTCTGATATGTATATAGAGGGAAATATCTTCAGTAACTATTTTCTGATTGAAAGTAAGGATGATGAAAATACAGATGCTGATTATAGTAGCTTTACTTATATTAGCTTTACTTATATTCCCTCATTTTAATCCTCCTAAGGTTAGAGTGATCTGGCTGGGCTATTTTCGCTATACCCTCTGCTCTCCCAATTAGCCTTATATCTTTTCTTTTTTCTGGTCAGATTCCCCAAAAATAAATATTCAGGGTGTGAACCTAGCAGCCAAAGCTCTGGGAGCTGAGTCGGGGAAAGGAGCTTGAGGGCCAGCCTGCAAAAAAGCAGATACTGAATCAGTCTGTTTTTGTCAAGATACTCTACGCTTACCCGGGCCTTTTACCGCACCTCTCTGAAGGTGGATGATATGGTTTGGCTGTGTCCCTACCCAAATCTCATCTTGACTTGTAGCTCCGGTAGTTCCCATGATGGGAGGGACCCAGTGGGAAATAATTGAATCATGGGGGCAGTTTCTCCTTCTACTGTTCTTGTGGTAGTGAAGAAGTCTCATGAGATTGGATTTTTTTTTTTTTTCTTTTTTTTGAGACGGAGTCTCGCTCTGCCACCCAGGCTGGAGTGCAGTGGCCGGATCTCAGCTCACTGCAAGCTCCGCCTCCCGGGTTCCCGCCATTCTCCCGCCTCAGCCTCCGAGTAGCTGGGACTACAGGCGCCCGCCACCGCGCCCGGCTAGTTTTTTGTATTTTTTTTAGTAGAGACGGGGTTTCACCGTGTTAGCCAGGAGGGTCTCGATCTCCTGACCTCGTGATCCACCCGCCTCGGCCTCCCAAAGTGCTGGGATTACAGGCTTGAGCCACCGCGCCCGGCCGAGATTGGATGGTTTTATAAGGGGGAAACCCCCTTCACTTGGTTCTCCTTCTCTCTTGTCTGCTGCCATGTAAGATGTGCCTTTTACCTTCTACCATGATTGTGAGGCCTCCCCAGCCATATGGAACTATGAGTTTATTGAACCTCTTTTTCTTTATAAATTACCCAGTCTCAGGTATGTCTTTATCAGCAGTGTGAAAATGGACTAATACATTGGACCTTAGTACTCCTCTTCCATAGTGTGGGAGAAGTAGTACCCTGATTGCTCATAGTGAGGTCACATGGGATCTAATTACTTCCTAAACATACTTTTGTACCATCTTGCTGTTTTAGCCTCACTTTTATCCTCACTTTCAGGGGTGGTGAGCACCACCACCTCCTGAACTTTTGGGTCTCTGGAGAGTAATCATTTTGCTTGTGGGTTTTCCTGCTGCTGGTTTTACCTTTCTCAAGTCTACCAAGAGAGTTACTACTACCATGGTTTTGGCTTTTAGATTTTGATGCTGTCATCTTCTATCCTGTTCTCATTGTGGGTTTTTGCCTCTTTGAAACATTCTTGTACAGCCATTTTGTTGGAATTTTTTAAAGGGCGCAGAGGTTAACATGTGTAGTCAAGCTGGCATCTTTAATCAGAAGCCTCTTTTTGTTTTATACTTTTTGAAATAGGAAAGAAGGTCTACTAGAGATCTGGCGTGCATTTGTGTCTTGGGCAGTAGGTGATGGGAGGAATGTGAGGTAGGTAAAACAAGGAGAGCATTGTCCAAAGGCTCTCCTGGTTCCATTGAGATAAATGGTCTATGCAAGGAACCTAGTGTTTTGCTTGCTACTGCCTCTGGGCACTCCAGGAGTCTTAACTTTTGTCTCTTCTCCAGCCTGCATACAGAGCAGTATCTAAAGATCTAGGCTTTATAATAGAAGCAATTAAAAAGTGATTAGGAACCTGAAAGCTTCCTTCTGTAACTGCCATCTGAAGGTTTTTATTCATTCACTTAATTAACATGCATTGAGCTCTCAAAATTTGCTGGAGTAGCATTGTGCTTACTCATCCACATAACTGGATGAAAAAGGCAGATATGGACCCTGCTCTGGGAGGTTGTGACCTGACCTTATATACTGAAATTTCCAGAAGGCCAGATAGAGCATCAAGAAATGAAACAAATAAAATAAAATATTAACATTATTTTGTGATAATGAGATAGATCCTTCAGTACCTCCTGGTCTTCCCCACTTATACACACTCATGCCTAAAATAGTCCACAGTTCTGGACTCCTTTAGTGGGCCAGATCCTTTCATCACCATGGGCTGCTGAGACCACTGAAATTTCAGGCAAACCTATAAAACAAGGGCAGCTTTAGGTGACAACATTCTATCATGAATCCTTGATTTCATATACAGTTTTTGCATTACATGTTTGCTAGTGGTAGGCCAAAACAAAAGAATAAAAGATTTAATTTTAGCTGAATTCAAGTTACCTTTCTAAAAATTATGATTTCTTCTTTATGAGTCTTTTTGGTGAATTGACCCTTTTCTCAATATGTAATATACTTGTTTATTCCTGGTAACATTTCTTGTTCTGAAGTCTATTTTGATATTAATATAGCCACCTCAGCTTATTAATTATTAGTATCTGCATGCCTTATTCATTTATTTATTTATTTATTGAGACTGAGTCTTGCTCTGTCATCCAGGCTGGAGTGCAGTGGCACAATCTCGGCTCACTGCAACCTCCGCCTCCCGGGTTCAAGCAGTTCTCCTGCCTCAGCCTCCTGACTAGCTGGGATTACAGGCACACACTACCACGCCTGACTAATTTTTTTTGTATTTTTGGTAGAGACGGGTTTTCACCATGTCGGTCAGGCTGGTCTCGAACTTCTGACCTTGTGATCCACCCACCTCAGCCTCCTAAAGTGCTGGGATTACAAGCGTGAGCCACCGTGCCCAGCCTGCATGCCATATTTTTTGCATCTTTTTACTCTTTATCTTGTATTTTTATGTTGAAAATAAGTGTTTTTTGTTTGCTTGTTTGTTTTGTTTTGTTTTGTTTTTTATCCAGGCACTGTGGCTCACCTCACACCTGTAATCCCAGCTATTCACAAAACTGAGGCAGGATGATTGCTTGAGGCCAGTAGATAGAGACCAGCCTCAGCAACATAGCAAAACCCCCATCTCTAAAAAATAAAAAAAGAAAAAGTAATCTGGGAATGGTGGTGTGTGCTTATAGTCTCAGCTACTCAGGAGGCTGAGGTGGGAGGATTCCTTAAGCTCCAGAGTTAAAGGCTGCAGTGAGCTCTGATCATGCTGCTGCACTCTAGCCTGTGCAACAGAGTGCTCTTCTCTAAAAAATAAAATACGTTTCTTTTAAACTCCATATAGTTGGGTTTTATTTGTATTCAGCTTTATGATCTCTGCTTTCGCATTGGAGATTTTAGGTCATTTACATTTATTGGTTGAGTTTTAATCTATTTTCTTTTTCTGTGTTCCATATGTTCTATATAATTATTCCCTTTTCCTGTCTTCTCCAGATTACTTAAATATTTTTTAGTATTCCATTTTATCTCCAAAAAGTTTTACCTCTTTTTTACCAGTTTTCATAATTTTAATGCCTCATTATATATAATACACTTTCATATCTTCCTGTGATTTGTGCTATTATTTTCATATGATTTGTTCATGCATTGGATTGTATAAAGATTTAAAGTCCAAATATTATTTTTTTAAAGAAATTTAAATGGAAAATTTAATGTCACTTATAATTTACTCACATTTTAGCAGTTCTTTAGCAGTTCTGATACTCTTCATTCCTTTGTGTGGGGTTCACATTTCCATTTGGTATCTTTTTTTTTTTTTTTTTTTGAGACGGAGTCTCGCTCTGTCACCCAAGCTGGAGTGCACTGGCCAGATCTCAGCTCACTGCAAGCTCCGCCTCCCGGGTTCACGCCATTCTCCTGCCTCAGCCTCCCGAGTAGCTGGGACTACAGGCGCCCGCCACCTCGCCCGGCTAGTTTTTTGTATTTTTTAGTAGAGACGGGGTTTCACCATGTTAGCCAGGATGGTCTCGATCTCCTGACCTTGTGATCCGCCCGCCTCGGCCTCCCAAAGTGCTCGGATTACAGGCTTGAGCCACCGCGCCCGGCCTCCATTTGGTATCTTTAACCCATGTAGTTTCGCTTGAATTATAAAATGTTCTCCTTCTCCATCCTCCTGTGTGAATATACAGAATTGAGTTTGTTGATTGCATTGATACCCTTTAATTTCCCAGTAGTAATAATAACAGCTATTATTACTCTTATAGTTTACATGTCTCTTCACGTTCTGAAAGTACAATAACATCTTTAAATAGAATTGTCTTTTTTCAAATGCTTTTTAAATTTTAGAAGCTCTCGTTTCATATATTTCATATTACATTGTTTGGTTCATAAAATATTATGAATGGTAGTTTTCTTGGACTGAGCATTTTGTCATTATGAAATATTCTTCTTTTCCTTGTGTAATATTTTTAATCTTGATTCTACTTTGATACTTGTCATTTAATTTTTTTTTGTTTTATGTTATGTTTTGTAGAACATTTTAAAAGAAAACTGTATCACATTTTTAAAAATCTGAATTATAAACAAGGTATAGCTTAATTTTAACGACAGTATGATTAATCTTATCTTTTAACTGGTTGTGGAATTCAGCCCATTCACATTTGTTGAAATTAAGATAATTGACCTTATTTCTTCCATCTTATTTTGTTTTCTATTTATATTACATCACTCCTCATTCCCTTTCCTTTTTGTTTTGTGTGGTTTATTGGTTCCACTGGCTTGATAATTTTTTTCTTTATTCCTTGTTACTTTGACAGTTCTACTAAGTTTTTTGTTTCTACTAGTGGTTACATTCTCATTCCTTAGAACCAACAATAAACTTATGTTCTGCCTAAACCTGTATATGCATTTCAAGGAACGTTTTCTGTGTACCCCTTCTCTAGACTCTTGCTTAATATTTACTTACTTAATGTTTATTTTCAGTTCCAGACTGCTACTAAGTTTTTTTGGGTTTTTTTTGTTTCTTTTTTTTTTGTAGAATAACAGGCCTATTGTGTTTTAAGAAAACTCAATATTACAGATTCCTGCTTACATTATTATTATCCACTTAGATTTAAATATGTATATGCCTATATTTTTATGCGTATATGTATATGTTTAAGCATATTTTGCACACACATGCATATATATACATACATGCATGAAAGAGACACATACAGAGAGTGAGAGAGGATCTCAGTGTCTACTGGTTCTTCTAGTCTTTGATTTCCACCATATTGAGAAAGGTGCTCCAAATCAATTGTTATTTGGTTATACTCTTTCTCAAGTATTATTCTCAGAGAGTGCTTATGGGAAGTTTACTTTTTGAATCCTTGTGTGTTGAAAATGTTTTTTTTTTTTTTTTTTCCCTGACAGCTGAACAATATTTTTTCTGGGTATAGGATTCTTTAATGAGTTTCTCTTAATAGTTTATACATTATTCCAGTGTCTTCTACATTCCAGAGTTGTAGATGAGATTCCCTTAGCTAGGATGAATCCTTTGTAAGAAACCTATTCTCTCTCTCTGGAAGCTTGTATAATTTTCTGTTTACTCAAGTGTTTCCTGGATTTACTTCTTAGACTTAATGAGACTTTTAATCTGTGGGCTTGCATCTTACTTCAGTTCAGTATAATACCTAGCACTGTATTCATTTAATTATAATATCTCCTTCATCTGTTCTTTTCTTTTTTTTCATTCCTTTTCTCTCTCTTTAAAAAGAAAATATGTTCTGGAATCTCATGTTAGGCTTCTGAAATCTGTCCTCCAAGCCTCTTATCTCTTCCATCATTATGTCAATCTCTTTGTATCTTTGCTACTTGTAGTAAGATATTTCATTTACTTGGTCTTCCAGAGCATTAATTTGATTTTGTTAGTGTCAGTGATTTTTCAGTTTTTCTGTGCAAATTTTAAACTTAAAATCAGTGTTTATGCTTCCAGAAAGTGTTTTCTGCATTCTTCTGATTCCTCATTGTTTTCATCATTGAAATATTCTACCATATTTTTCATCATTTCTACTTCTGTGGGACTTGCCTCTTATAGATGCTCTATGGGATCTCTCAGGTGAACTAGTCCCATTAAGTTAGTTACTGTTTTTGTTTGGCCTACTCATTGATAAATGCTATTTTGCCTTTCATATAAGTTTTTAGAATCCATTCTGCATTAACAAATCTGAAAGCAGTGAAAGGTACAGCAGTTCCTGCCCTGTCACTTGGGCTGGCAGTCACCCAGTTGGCCAACAGCAAGTGGCCCCTTCTTTCCTCTTAGAGCACCCTTGGTGGAAGCAGCACTTCTCTCTGGCTGCCAATCTTAGAAGCAACTCAGACTGCCAGTGTAGCCCTGACTGTGTAAGACCCCTATGTCTAATTCTGATTTTACAAACCTTTGGGTGGGGGTGACTAGTAGGTACAGCTTGCCTAAAGGTGAATAGTTATCCAAAGAGGGCAAGTTGCTAAAACACTTCAGGAAATGTCAAAACTGGTCTTAATAGAAGACAGGGAGGGGTAAGCCCTTTGTTCTGCTACTAGTACCTTGCCTTTACCCACTAACAGTATAAACAAAGTCCTATATTTTCTCTCTCTCCTAGAGAGTTTTGGAGTACCTGTGGCTTCGGTTGTACTCACTAAACTTTACCAGTTCTGCTGCTTAATAGCACATCCATATTCCCCATCAGTTTGATTTAAAGAGACTCAATGAATTGGACCCTAATGTTGTTTGAATAATCCTGATGAAGGAGGTAGTTGCCAGAGGCATCTGTGGCCATAAAACTTCTGTAGTCATCTTCACTCCAGGCATACTCTCTTATTTTAACTTCTTGTAAAGACCAAGACATCCCTAACTTTCCCTTTATTGGGGAAAAAATCTGCTTGGAAAAACAGTTATGCTGTGAAGTGTTGAGTTTTTTAACTATTGCTGTATTATGAACCACAACCAATGCTTGTTAGTTTAATACAGTAATCATTTATTTGGTTCATGGACAGCTCATTTAGGCTGTGCTATGCTAGGCAATCCTTCTGGTCTCAGTTGGACTCACTCACTGGGGTCTTGGCTGACTGATCCACGTTGATCCAAGACAGTCTGGAGGTATCTGATCCAGATTGAGCTCAACTGGCTATTGCCCTGCTCCATGTTTCTCTTATCCTCCTCATGGGACCAGTGGACTAGCCTAGAATGACCTCATGGCAGTGCCAGAGGTGCAAGAGAGCAAGCAGAAACACATAGAATCTCTTGAGGCTTAGACTCAGAACTGGCATGCAGTTGCTTCTGCTTCCTTGTTTTGGCTAAATTCAGTCATGTGACAGAATCAGAAGTCAGAGGTAAGGAATCAGAATCAAAGGTAGGAAAGGAAGCCCTGCCTACAGTGTGGGGGACAGGAGGAGGAGGAGGGTGCAGTACTACAAAGTTACATGGCAAAGAGCGTGGGTATGTGGAGAGATGAAGACTTGGGGCCACGAACTCAGCCTTTATCAGCTGTTGAGAAATATAGTGCAATATTTTAAACTTACAATGGTACCTCAAGAGAGAGAGCCATGAGTTTATCTTGGAGGTAGCAGAGAAATTTCACAGAGGAGCTGACACTGGAATTGGACCATAAGGACGACTTGGAGTTTACCAAGCAGACAAGCATAGGTGAAAGGAGTAATAATCCATTAAGATGGAAGGAAAAGTCAAAGTAGAGTCACAGTGCTCTACAGATAAGAATGGGGACATCTGGGGATTGAGGAGTTACCCTATGTGATTGGATCATTGGAAACAATCCTTCTATACTGCCTTTTGCTCCCCAATATTACTCTTGCCAGGGAGCTATCATACCTCCCCAAAAGTTGGAATTTCAGATGTCATGCCAGGAGGAGTTAGCATATTGTATACTCTTTAGAACATGTTACATAGGTGGGCTCTCTTCTCTACTTATTAACAATGTATGTTGCTTAAAAAAGGTGAGTAATTTAGCATGTTTCTATAAGTGTTAGCATTTCTTCAGTATATTTATGCCACTTAGCATAGCTCAACGTGTTCTGCGATCTGTGTCACATCTAACAAAATCATTAATGATAAGGGACATTTGTTGGCTTTCAAAAAACGTTTAAGCGTCACTCAGTGCTACCACCTCCATGAACCCCTCCTTGATTTTCCTCCCCCTGTCTACCACCAGATTATGTCAGGTTCTTCCGCTAAAGGCTTTCATTTCTCCCTCTACTTCCTTCAGAGTATTTATAGCTATTTGTTAGTATATGATTTTAATTGTGATTATTTGATCAATTTCTGTCTCTCCAATTATACTTTCAGCTTCTGTGACAGCAAAGGACTAGATATTTTGCATACCACTGGTTTCCTGGATCCTAGCATAGTGCCAGAATCATAGTAACTGAATACTAAACATTTACTGAGTGAGTGAGTGAACGCATGAGTCTATGTGAATGACTGAATGAGATACATCTAGACTATTGTCCTTATGAGATAGGTTTTGGGTTATCTTTAAAATTGCATGAACTCCCAGGTTTACCATTTACCTACCATGTAATGGACAACCCATTCATTCTTTAATGTTTCCATTCAGTCAGTATTTATTCATTGTGGCTTGTCATAATCCTGAATGTGAATGAGGTATTTGTGATACAGAGAAGAGTAAGGCTGATTCTGTGCTGATGGAGTTGCTGGGTTAGTGGGAGAGACAGTGAAATGAATGGGCAAAGACAGTTGCTATGGTAAATTAAGATAAGGACATGTCCGGATTAGAACTTGGAGAAGAAGCGTTTCACTCAGTCTGCCCTTCATTGGGTCTTCCTGAGAAAAGACCATCTGAGCTGAGTCATGAAGGCTAACTAAGAATTAGGTGCATAATGGGCACGACTGTTCCAGGAAGAATGAAGCAAAAGGGTTCAGTACACAGGGAAATGGGAAGTCAAGGCTCACTATAGCAAACTCCAAATAATTCAGTATTGCAGTGTGAGAAGGCAAGGGTGGGGATGGCCAGAACAGAGTGACTGTGGATATGGGCACAGTTATATCACAAAGGGTTCTTTAAGCCCTGCTATGCATTGGACTTTGTCCTGAAGTTAGTGAGTAGCAATTGAAGGATCTTAATCAGAGACTGATATAAAATATTGTATTGTATAAAGTTTACCCTGGGCACAGTATGGAGAACAGATTACAAGGCTGTAGGGGAGCAACATAAAGAAGCAGTTACTCAGCATGATAAGGACTATGGTAGAAGACATAATCCATGCTCTGGGAAATCAGAAGAGGAGTGCCTAACCCAGAACTGGAATCTCAGCCTAGGTTTAAGTAAGAGTTTGAATTATCATAGTGAAGAGGCTGGGATGAGTTTTCCCAACAGATGGGGTTAGGGCAGAGACACTTAAGTGCGTAAGAACGACTTTCTTCAGAGAACTGCAAGTGACTTTTTATTGTTAGACTATAGAATATTAAGGGTGAATTGATGAGAAATGAAGCTGGAAAGGAAAGCATCCAGCATTCAAATCTTCCTCCTACTAAATACTGCTTTAGACTGCAATGACTGTATCATTTATTATCTCCACCAGACACTTCAAACACTTTTTTTTTTATCATAGAAACTTTTGAACATGTAGCGAGAGTAGTATAATTAACACCCATGAACCCATCACTAGGTCCCAACAGCCACCCATGACCAATCCTGCCCTTAGCCACGTGCCATTTACTTCTCCTTCTCATATTACTTAAAGCACATTCCAGAGACCATATCATCTTATGCAAACATTTTCAGTATGTATCTCTAAATGATAAGGAGCCTTCTGTTAACATAACCACAACTACCAATATCATATCTAAAATTTCATAATAATTAAATTTTTATCAAATAGCCAGGTTGTAATTTCTAATTATCTCACAAATGTCTTATAAACATAGATGTAAATACAAATATTCACATACAGATTGTTTAATCAGGATCCAAATAAAGGACTGAAAGGACTGAGACTTTTTTTTTTTTTTTGAGACAGTCTCACCCTGTTGCCCAGGCTTGAGTGCAGTGGCATGATGTTGGCACACTGCAACCTCTGCCTCCTGGGTCCAAGTGATTCTCCTGCCTCAGCCTCCCAAGTAGCTGGGACTAGAGACATCCACCACCACACCTGATTAATTTTGTATTTTTAGTAGAGACGGGGTTTCACCATGTTGGCCAGGCTGGTGTCCAACTCCTGACCTCAAGTGATCTGCCTGCCTTGGCCTCCCAGAGTGCTGGGATTACAGGCGTGCACCACCATGCCCAGCCAGGGCTGAGACTTTTGAAAGTGAAGGAAGGTACGATCCATAATTAACAGGTATCCATGAAGACTTTTTACCTAAGCAGGGATGTGTCATTATCTACATTGGCTTATTCTACTTCTTTAACACCTCTGCAGATAACGGGATGGGTATTTTGCAAAATATAAAGGAAGCCTCACTCATATGATCAGTTCTATATCTCTTCTGTTTTCTTAGGTCTCTCTGCTCCCTGGTGTGTAAGTGGACATACTCAGCAGAGAGAGGCTGGGACGACAGTTTCTGGAAAATGATTGGTTTGGAAGACTTTGTTGCAGATAATTACAGCAAAATAGGTAAAAGAATAAAACATCTGTAGAGTGATTATGTGCACTGGAGGATCTTGGTGGGTTTGTTATTATTGTGGTTTGTGTGTTTGTTGTTTTTATATGCATTAAAATACAGGAATGAAGTTTACTTTTTCCAAGACAAATGAGTTAATTATGACGGGTAGGCCATGACTAGCAGGCTCTTGCCTTAACATTTATATGAACTGAGTGGAGATACATGCTATGAAAATCTGCATTGAAATATAGAATCAGAAATTGCGCTAGGCGTGGTGGCTAACACCAGTAATCCCAGCACTTTGGGAGCTGAGGCAGGCAGATTGTTTGAGCCCAGGAGTTCGGGACCAGTCTGGGCAACATGGCAAAACCTCATCTCTACAAGAAAAATACAAATGTTAGCCTGGCGTGGTGGCACGTGTCAATAGTGTCAGCTACTCCAGAGGCCGAGGTGGGAGGATTGCTTGAGCCTGGGAGGCAGAGGAGGTTGCAGTGAGCTGAGATGGTGCCACTGGACTGTAGCCTGGGCAACAGATAGAGCAGAACTCTGTCTTGAAGTGGGGGAAAAGAGAAGAGAGAGAGAGAGAGAAAGAGAGAGAGAAATTTGTTGGGCTAGACCGAGGAAGATATTTGCAAGGAGTATCTTGGGAATAGCATACTGAAGGGGCTGTGTATGGACTGCTTCCAGTCAGTACTAGAAAAATAATTTTATAAATTAGGTTCACAGGACAAGGCAAGGCTATGAACAGGTAAAAAGGCCTTTTATGTGAGTAGTAAAGTACATCTTCTATGCCCCAAGCACATTTCTCTGTGCTTGTATGTACCTTGTTTTATGTATTTCTCACAACTACTGACAAAAGCACTGTTGCATGTTTACAGATGAGAATCAGAGAGATTAGTAACCTTGCCTAACCAGGCACGGAATCAATAAATGGTAAGTCAGGATTGAAATTCTCCCACTGGGAGGACCTTGAAGGAACTAATATTTTACTGGAACACAAATTTCAGCTTCAGTTACCTAATGGTTTAAGTGATTTGTAAAATGTATATGCCCTCCAAAAAATTAGTTGTTTTTTGCTGAATATTCCCATGGTATGTTGAAAATAGCTTTATTAGCATATATATTGATTACCTGTATATGTATCTTGATTCCTCACTAGACTGTGAGCTCTTTGACATAAGGATTTTCACTTATTTACCTTTGTATTTCCTGTCCTAGCGCAGGGCATGGCATATTTTCATATTTCAGTGACTTTTTGTTTAAAATACTGAGATGATTGGTACTAGGAGGTTGGCACTCTTTGCTTTAAAAATCTTTAATGATATTTACTGATTTTAACATTATCTTTGGCAGTTGAGTACAACTTCAACTCTGACTTTCTGATTATTGTTATATTTTTCTGCTCCTCTTCCCTGCCTCACACATGACACATGTTTAATTAGTATATTAACTCTGCTAATGGAGCAGTATCTACAAGAAATATTCATTAGAAGTCCATAATGTTAATCTAGCAGAAAATTTCCAGAGTAACTTTATTAGATTTTTTCCCTGTTAAGTTAATGGATTTTTAATGGATGTCCTAAGGAGACATATCATTAAGCAGAATATTGCTGTACGTGAATTAAAACTTACCCATTTATCAAAATTAATTGTGTGATGTTTCCTTTGATTTTCACTTCTGGGGACCTGAGCTTGTAGTTTCAGTGTGAACCCAAAGTAGAAGATATTTAAGAGGCTGTTTATTCTCAGTTGTGACTTTCAGAAACTTCTCTGGAAGCTACCTCTAGACATTCTTTAGCAATTCTTGGAACTATGAAAAATGAATCTGAAAAGCCTCCCTATGAAGTGTTAAACATTTCCAATGGCCTCATTGCCCGTCAAGATGTGGACAGTATAGTGTGAAACCTTTTAGCAGATTTGAGCATTGAGCATCCTGGATTTGAGCATTAATACAATTACCATAATTTGCTCCATGTGGAGCTTTTAGCCAAGCATTTACCAGGCTTCCTGGGCCCATGCAGTAAATAAATGCTTTCCCCGAAAACTGAACACCTCAGCAACTGATGGTCTTATGGAGGAATTTTTTAAAAATGAATTATTTATGAAGTGTAAGTTAAGGATCAAATGCAACATTTATATGGTGCATTTCAAGGACTGGAGAAAAAATTTACAGGGTTTAAGTAACTACATGCAAGTTTCTAAAGCTAAAATGTTACTACCTAGTGCCTTCTTTCAAGGAGGTATTTGGATGGCTTGGTTTGGGAACATTATACAAAGTAAGGAAAAATAGTTTTGTGCATCGAAAGAATATAGTAGAAATGTCTTTACAGTTGAATAGAAATTTCTTTACAGTTGAAACTGTGCAAATTGACTTAATATTCAGAACTGATGGAGAAAAATGAAACACAGTTTTTGGGTAGGGGATTATATAGCCCTACTGATAAAATGATCTGTGTTCAATAAAATCATCCAACAAACTGATCTGTGTCAATAAATTTTGACCTTTAGTTCCACATGACTAATTCCCAGGTTACCTATCTAATCCTAAACATCTATCAAAAGCACACAGGAAGGAAGAGATCAGCAGGGAGAAAGGACCCTTAGGAAGATAAGCAACATCCCACCTGTTCTGATTGATTATCCAGGTGCCATTTCAGCATGCCCCAGTTGCCTTTTTAATTTGTGGGAAAATCTCTTTGTTCTACTATTGGGGTAGCCCACTTTATGAAAATTCATGTGTTCAACATGGCTGAATTATAGAGTGATTATTTGCATTACTAACAGGGTTTGTCATATAAAGGGATTCAGTGTATTAGCTTATAGATCATTCCTTTATTTGGGACCAGGGAAGCCAGGCAAAGAATAAATGTAAATTCCAAGTCCAAGAAGTTAGTTAAGTGTTAAGTGAGAGGCAGAAATGAAGATAAAGGGCAGGAGACAAGTTTCTTGAGAGGAGGGAGGCTGCTTTTAAAATGGGTTTCCTCGACCCGGGAAGCACATGGGGTTGGGGGATTTCCCTTTCCTAGACAAGGGAAGCCGTGACAGACTGTACCTGGAAAACCGGGACACTGCTACCTAAATACTGGGCTTTTCCAACATTCTTAGCAAACGGCACATCAGTAGATTATATCCTGCTCCTGGCTTGGTGGGTCCCATGCCCATGGAGCCTTGTTCACTGCTAGAGCAGCAGTTTGAGATTGAACTGTGAGGTGGCAGCAAGGTCGAGGGAGGGGCGTCTGCCGTTGCTGAGGCTTGAGTAGGTAAACAGAGTGGCTGCAGAGCTTGAACTGAGTGGAGCCCACCTTAGCTCAACAAGGCCTACCTACCTCTGTAGACCCTACCACTGGGGGCAGGGCATAACTGAATAAAAGGCAGCAGAAACCTCTGCAGTCTTAAATGTCCCTGTCTGACAGCTGTGAAGAGAGCAGTGGTTCTCCCAGCACGGTGTTTGAGCTCGGAGAACTGGACAGACTGCCTCCTCAAGTGGGTCCCTGACCCGCATGTAGCCTAAATGAGAGACACTTCCCAGTAGGGGCTGACAGACACCTCATACAGCTGGGTGCCCCTCTGAGATGCAGCTTCCAGAGGAAGGATCAGGGAGCAGTATTTGCTGTTCTGCAGTATTTGCTCTTCTGCAACCTCCGCTGGTGATACCCAAAAAACAGGGTCTGGAGTGGACCTCCAGCAAATTCCAACAGACCTGCAGCTGAGGAACCTGACCATTAGAAGGAAAACTAACAAACAGAGAGGAATAGCATCAATATCAACAAAAAGGACATCCACACCAAAACCCCATCTGTAGATCACCATCATCAAAGACCAAAGGTAGATAAAACCACAAAAATGGGGATAAAACAGAGCAGAAAAGCTGAAAATTCTAAAAATCAAACTGCCTCTCCCACTCCAAAGGAACATAGCTCCCCTCCAGCAACGGAACAAAGCTGGATAGAGAATGACTTTGACAAGTTGACAGAAGTAGGCTTCAGAAGATCGGTAATAACAAACTTCTCCGAGCTAAAGGAAGATATTTGAACCCATCACAAAGAAATTAAAACCTTGAAAAAAGATTAGACAAATGGCTAACATAATAAACGTGTAGAGAAGACTTTAAATGGCCTGATGGAGCTGAAAACCATGGCACGAGAACTACCTGACATATGCACAAGCTTCAATAGCCAGTTTGATCAACTGGAAGACAACGTATCAGTGATTGAAGATCAAATTAATGAAATAAAGTGAGAAGAGAAGTTTAGCGAAAAAAGAGTAAAAAGAAACAAACAAAGCTTCCAAGAAATGTGGGACTATGTGAAAAGACCAAATTTACATTTGATTGGTGTACCGGAAAGTGACGGGGAGAATGGAAACAAGCTGGAAAACACTCTATAGGATATTATACAGGAGAACTTCCCCAACCTAGCAAGGCAGGCCAACATTCAAATTCAGGAAATACAGAGAACACCACAAAGATACTGCTCGAGAAGAGCAACCCCAAGACACATAATTGACAGATTCACCAAGGTTGAAATGAAGGAAAAAATATTAAGGGCAGCCAGAGAGAAAGGTTGGGTTACTCACAAAGGGACACCCATCAGACTAACAGCAGACCTCTCAGCAGAAAGTCTGCAAGCCAGAAGAGAGTGGGGGCCAATATTCAACATTGTTAGAGAAAAGAATTTTCAACCCAGAATTTCATATCTAGCCAAACTAAGCTTCATAAGTGAAGGAGAAATAAAATCCTTTACAGACAAGCAAATGCTGAGAGATTTTGTCACCACCAGACCTACCCTACAAGAGCTCCTGAAGGAAACACTAAACATGGAAAGGAACAACTGGTACAAGTCACTGCAAAAACATGCCGAAATGTAAAGACTGTCAATGCTAGGAAGAAACTGCATCAACTAACGAGCAAAATAACCAGCAAATATCATAATGACAGCATCAAATTCACACTTAATATTAACCTTAAATGTAAATGGGCTAAATGCTCCAATTAAAAGACACAGACTGGCACATTGGATGAAGAGTCAAGACCCATTAGTGTGCTGTATTCCAGAGACCCATCTCACATGCAGAGACACACATAGGCTTAAAATAAAGGGATGGAGGAAGATCTACCAAGCAAATGGAAAGCAAAAAAAAAAAAGTAGGGGTTGTAATCCTAGTCTCTGATAAAACCGACTTTAAACCAACAAAGATCAAAACAGACAAAGAAGGCCATTACATAATGGTAAAGGGATCAATTCCATAAGCAGAGCTAACTATGCTAAATATATATGCACCCAATACAGGAGCACCCAAAGAGATTTGGACTCCCACACAATAATAATGGGAGACTTTAACACCCCACTGTCAGTATTAGACAGATCAATGAGACAGAGGCTTAACAAGATGTTCAGGACTTGTATTCAGCTCAGCACCAAGCAGACCTAATAGACATCTACAGAACTGTCCACCCCAAATCAGCAGGATATACGTTCTTCTCAGCACCACATTGCACTTATTCCAAAATTGGCCACGTAGTTGGAAGTAAAACACTCCTCAGCAAATATAAAAGAACAGAAATCACAACAAACTGTGTCTCAGACCACAGTGGAATCAAACTAGCACTCAGGATTAAGAAACTCACTCAAAACTGCCCAAATACATGGAAACTGAACAATCTGCTCCTGAATGACTACTGGGTACATAATGAAATGAAGGCAGAAATAAAGATGTTCTTTGAAACCAATAAGAATAAAGGCACAAAGTACAAGAATCTCTGGGACACATTTAAAGCAGTATGTAGAGGGGAATTTATAGCACTAAATGCCCATAAGGGAAAGCAGGGAAGATCTAAAATTGACACCCTAACATCACAATTAAAAGAATTAGAGAAACAAGAGCAAACACATTCAAAAGCTAGCAGAAGGCAAGAAATAACTAAGATCAGAGCAGAACTAAAGGAGATAGGGACACCAAAAAAACCTTCAAAAAATCAGTCAATCCAGGGGCTATTTTTTTGAAAAGATCAAAGTCAAAGACTGCTAGCAAGACTAATAAAGAACAAAAGAGAGAAGAATCAAATAGATGCATTAAAAAATGATAAAGGAGATACCACTGCTGATCCCACAGAAATACAAATTACCATCAGAGAACACTATAAACACCTCTATGCAAATAAACAAGAAAATCTAGAAGAGATGACTAAATTCCTGGACACATACACCCTCCCCCAACTAAGCCATTCAAGTTGAATCCCTGAATATACCAATAACAGGCTCTGAAATTGAGACAATAATTAATAGCCTACCAACCAAAAACAGTCCAGGACCAGATGGATTCACGGCTGAATTCTACCAGAGGTACAAAGAGGAGCTGGTACCATTCCTTCTGAAACTATTCCAATCAGTAGAAAAAGAGGGAATCCTCCCTAACTCATTTTAGGAGGCCAACATCATCCTGACACCAAAGCCTGGCAGAAACTCAACAAAAAAGGGAATTTTAGACCAATACTCCCTGATGAATATCAATGTGAAAATCTTCAATAAATTTCTGGCAAACCGAATCCAGCAGCACATCAAAGAGCTTATCCACTATGATCAAGTTGGGTTCATCCCTGGGATGCAAGGCTGGTTCAACATACACAAATCAATAAACATAATCCATTGCATAAACAGAACCAAAGACAAAAACCACTTGATTATCTCAACAGATGCAGAAAAGGCCTTTGACAAAATTCAACAGCCCTTCATGTTAAAATCTTAATAAACTCGGTATTGATGGAATGTATCTGAAATAATAAGAACTATGTATGACAAACCCACAGCCAATATCATACTGAATGGGAAAATCTGGAAGCATTCCTTTTGAAAACTGGCAGAAGACAGGGATCCCCTCTTTCACCACTCCTTTTCAACATAGTGTTGAAAGTTCTGGCCAGGGCAATCAGGCAAGAGAAAGAAAGAAAGCGTATTCAGTTAGGAAGAGAGGAAGTCATTGTCCCTGTTTGCAGATGACATGATTGTATGTTGAGAAAACCCCATTGTCTCAGACCAAAATCTCCCTAGCTAATAAGCAACTTTGGCAAAGTCTTAGGATACAAAATCGGTGTGCAAAAGTCACAAGCATTCCTATACACCAATAACAGACAAACAGAGCCAAATCTTGAGTGAACTCCCATTCACAATTGCTACAAAGAGAATGAAATACCAAAGAATCCAACTTACAAGGGATGTGCAGTACCTCTTCAAGGAGAACTACAAACCACTGCTCAACGAAATAAAAGAGCACACAAACAAATGGAAGAACATTCCATGTTCATGGATAGGAAGAATCAATATTGTGATAATAGCCATACTGTCCAAGGTAATTTATAGATTTAATGCCATCCCCATCAAGCTACCAATGACTTTCTTCACAGAATTGGACAAAAGTACTTTACAGTTAATTTAAAAACTACTTTAAAATTAATATGGAACCAAAAAATAGCCCACATTGTCAAGACAATCCTAAGCCAAAAGAACAAAGCTGGAGGCATGACGCTACCTGACTTCAAACTATAGTACAAGGCTACAGTACCCAAAACAGCATGATACTTGTACCAAAACAGAGATATAGACCAATGGAACAGAAAAGAGCCCTCCGAAATAATACCACACATCTACAACCATATGATCTTTGACAAACCTGACAAAAACAAGAAATCGGGAAAGCGTTCTCCATTTCATAAATGGGGCTGGGAAAACTGTCTAGCCATATGTAGAAAGCTGAAACTGGATCCCTTCGTTACACCTTATACAAAAATTAACTTAAATGTTAGACCTAAAACCATAAAAACCCTAGAAGAAAACCTAGGCAATGCCATTCCGGACATAGACATGGGCAAGGACTTCATGTCTGAAACACCAAAACCAATGGCAACAAAAGCCAAAATTGACAAATGGGATCTCATTAAACTAAAGGGTTTCTGCACAGCAAAAGAAACTACCATCAGAGTGAACAGGCAACCTACAGAATGAGAGAAACATTTTGCAATTTACCCATCTGACAAAGGGCTAATATCCAGAATTTACAAAGAACTTAAACAAATTTACAAGAAAAAAA